>NC_069502.1:973977440-974277440 GCF_027579735.1 Bombina bombina
TAGTGTGGTCATTGTGCTCATATTACAAGTGGTGAGTTAAGTGCTTTGCGCAAGCAAAATTGAAAATACTGCTGTAAAACTTAGCGCTGTTTGAGACCAGAATTAAAACATTATTATTAATAGTATAGCACAGAAGTGAATGAACAACTCCTTTACTTGTGAGCATTGGCTTAGCTCTCGAGCAATGTCTAACATGAATTTTTCCTGCACCCCGCATAGAAGTCTATTATGTGAGGTCCGTGCAGATGTTCGTATGCTGTAGACCAGTGTTTCCCAACTTTTTTGTAGCAAGTGTCCCTAAAGGCATACAATTGTTTCCTGTGTACCCCAACTGTAGCACAAATATTAATCTTTTACATGAGCAAAAATGGAAATCATGTGTATCATTTGATTTCCCAATCTTGTATCAGATATATTTATTAAGTAAATATATAGGAATCAGAGTTTTTTTTTTTTATGTGTTTCGGAATTTTAGATTTGGCAATATTACAACAAGAGAATAATAAGTGCATAAAACGTTGATATATATATACTCCATTGATATTAATAATTAAATGCAATTAATGTGCTTCTTATATAAAAAAAAATGAAAATTAAACTATTTTCTATGATGAGGAAAGTAATATTTATGGTTCCTTCTTTATATTTTTATTAACCATTTCATATACCGTTTATCTGTTTTATTTTACTGTGGAACACTTCAGTATGATGCACTTTACCTATTTCACAGTGGCACATTTATCTACGACTTGTCTTAAGCCAGAATCTAAGGTTTTACCAATTTGAAATAAATGAGTGATTGAGCAGTGGTCCAACCTAGGCAGGGAAATATTCGCACTCTGCTCTGTTAGGAGTGTTTGAGGGTAGAAATGAGAAACACAGCATTCTTTGATTATGCAATGTTCGCAATAGCTACATCAGGAAAAAAATGATGACGGCCAATCCCTGGAGTACCCCTTGCCAATGCCTTAAAGGGACAGTCAATTCCAAAAAACTTTCATGATTTAAATAGGAAATGTAATTTTAAACAACTTCCCAATTTACTTTTATCACCAATTTTGCTTTGTTCACTTGGTATTCTTAGTTGAAAGCTAAACCTAGGAGGTTCATATGCTAATTTCTTAGACCTTGAAGACTGCCTCTAATCTGAATGCATTTTGACCACTAGAGGGCATTAGTTCATGTGTTTCATATAGATAGCATTGAGCTTATGCACGTGAAGTGACCTAGGAGTGAGCACTGAAATGCAGAATTGCTAAAATGCAAGTCTGTCAAACGAACTGAAATAAGGGGGCAGTTTGCAGAGGCTTAGAAACAAGGTAATCACAGAGGTAAACATAATATTAATATAACAGTGTTGGTTATGCAAAACTGGGGAATGGATAATAAAGGGCTTATCTTTCTTTTTAAACAACAAAAATGTTGGGGTTGACTGTCTCTTTAAGGTACACCTACCATCCCTTGAGTGCTAAAAAATAATTTGAAGTGCAAAAATAGAAGCACTATTGATTGTGCTCGAGCATTGTCAACACACAATAGTGCTAATATTGTTATGCTCCACTTTTAATCTAGCTCAAAAAGTTTTAAATTGAAAATTTAATTATTAAAGGACCATTAAATATTGTAGAATTATGTAATTAACAAGTGCATAATAAAAAGACAATGCAATAAGAATCTGAATTTCCCCCTCCAGAATCTTCCCATTTTCATTCTTAGTAAGGACTTGCGGAATCCATACTCCTATTGCTCTAAGTTTATTTGGGACAATAAGAAAGCGTGTATTTCTTTGGACAGATTAATGTAAAAATTTGATGCAGTAGGCCTTGCCTTCCCCAATGTTAAACTATATAATTGCGCTTGCTTAATAAAAACGGCAATTGACTGGATTGTAGTTAGTTTCATCATTAGAGATGGAGACTTACTTGGTCTCCCCTTATACTCTTAAGGCGTTATTACATTGTCCACTTCAATTATTGCCAGGCAAATTAACCGCTCTGATCTCAATAAGAAATATAGTGGCGGCTTGGCAGAGATGCTGCACAATGCTAGAAATAGATTTTACATTTTCTGCTTTTTTGCCAATTGTTGGAAACCCACAATTCTCCCCTGTTAGTGATCAAATAGCGTTTACAGACTGGGCAGAAAAAGATCTTAAATTTATTTCTCAGATTCTTACACAAGAGGGGCAGATAATATCATTTGAAACTTTGTCTCAAAGTTACCAGTTACCCAAATCCAATTTTTTTTTGCCTATTTACAAGTGCGTCATTTTATTAATACCAGAAAATGGGAAATGAGTAGAGTGGTTGCGTGGTCGGATCTCAATCTATGTATTCAAAAATTTGCATCCGGTAATCCCTCTATCTCCCTTATGTATGATATTATGCTCTCTAAACAAACTCTAATCTTCTTAGATAAGTTGACTTTACTTTGGCTTCCTATTTTCCCTTTAGTGGAGCCTGAAAAAATTAAACAAAGTATACTAAATTTAAAGAAATGTGTGATCCCCGGGAGCTGGAGAGAATCCCTTTTAAAAATTATTGGCAAATTATTATTTATCTCCAGTAAGATTAGCCAAGTTATATCCCACTAATAATGGAACTTGTCCTCGCTGCAAGAAAGCTAAAGCAGATACCATACATATGTTTTGGTTTTGTCCAAAAATTTTACAACTATGGCGTAAGATAGAGTATTGGTTTAATTTACACTATAAGACAACAACTACATTTTCAGTGAATGAGATAGTGTGGCTTAGCGATTCTAGCAATAGAGACTTCCAAGCAAATGTCTTGAACACTATTATTTTAGTGACTAGATATCAAATTGTTAAAAATTGGAAATCTACTGCAGCTCCCGGTTTTTCACAGATTTTGAAACAGATTCAAAATCAAATCATATATGAATCATTTCATTTGCAAAATACTTCTGAAAATAAAATAAAACTTTTTTTAGTTGGGTGGTTACCTATTATTAAATCTTACCCATTAGCTATACAAAACTCTTTTATGGATTTAGTGATATTGGATCTTTTTCCACATTCCTGGATAACCAATTATAGAGAGGGATAAGAGAATTCTTCCTACCTCCCCCCCACCCCTCCTCTTCCCTGGCTGAATGTTGTTTGTTTTTCTTATATTTTAAGGCAAAAAGAAAAAAAATTCCAACATCTTGTACAAACCTGTTATGTAGGGCTATTGCTTTGTTTATTTTTTCTTTTTGCATTGTACTGTATTACACCGAATTCGGTGTGGTACATAAAGGTGAAACGCATTTGATTGTACTTTTTTGTTGGAAATTTAAATAAATATATATCCTATATTATAAAAGACAAGTGTTTGTCTGAAGCCGTCATGCGCAGTACAGACAAACACTTGGCCTTAGATTCTATTCTCGCGCACCTCGGCATAGCTGACAGATTGGGAGCGCGAGGTACACAGCATACAAGCAGCTGTGAGATAGGGAGCGCGAGCTACTCAACAGCTGTGAGGTCTGCTGCGTGAGAAGCGGCAACGCGCTCCCCAGACCTCACAGCTGTTTGTGGCCGACGGGAGCGTCGCGAGGGGCGTGGCCGGGCGTCGCGAGGGGCGTGGCCGGGCGGGTCCCGCGAAGACAGAGCCAGAGAGGGAGCAGGAGGGGGGGGGGGGCAGAGAGCCAAAGAGAAGGGGGGGGGAGAGAGCCAAAGAGAAGGGGGGGGGGGCAGAGAGCCAAAGAGAAGGGGGGGGGGGGCAGAGAGCCAAAGAGAAGGGGGGGGGGGCAGAGAGCCAAAGAGAAGTGGGGGGGGCAGAGAGCCAAAGAGAAGGGGGGGGGCAGAGAGCCAAAGAGAAGGGGGGGGGGGCAGAGAGCCAAAGAGAGGGGGGGGGGCAGAGAGCCAAAGAGAAGGGGGGGCAGAGAGAGAGCCAAAGAGAAGGGGGGGAGAGCCAAAGAGGGGGGAGGGAGAGCCAAAGAGGGGGGAGAGAGAGCCAAAGAGGGGGGAGAGAGAGCCAAAGGGGGGGGGGAGCCAAAGAGGGGAGAGAGAGAGAGCCAAAGAGGAGAGAGAGCAAAAGAGGGGAGAGAGCCAAAGAGGGGGGGGGAGAGCCAAAGAGGGGGGGGGAGAGCCAAAGGGGGGGGGAGAGCCAAAGAGGGGGGAGAGAGAGCAAAAGAAAGGATGGAGAGAGCCAAAGAGGGGAGAGAGAGAGCAAAAGAGGGGAGAGAGAGAGCAAAAGAGGGGAGAGAGAGAACAAAGGAGAGGGGGGAGAGAGAGCAAAAGAGGGGAGAGAGAGAACAAAGGAGAGGGGGGAGAGAAAGCAAAAGAGAGGGGGGAAGAGAGAGCAAAAGAAAGGGGGGAGAGAGCAAGGGGTGGGACCGCTGTTCTGAAAAAAATGGCCCGTGTACACGGGCTTTAGTACTAGTATATATATATATAAAAAAAAAAGAATCTGAATTTTGAATAATTTTTATTTTTTCTTCCCCATTTGCTGGCCCCCTGTATCATTTGACTGCCATGAGCCAATCACAGCCTAGTATACATATACACTGTGACCTTGTGCACAAACTCAGTAGAAGCTGGTGCCTCAGAAAGTTTGCACATAAAAAGTCTGCAGCATTTGCTAATGGATGTATATTGGAAAGTTTCTTAAAACTGCATGATCTATCTGAATCATGAAATTTTAATTTTGACTTTAGTGTCCCTTTAATATAAACTCGGGTAACAAAACCATGTATGTTACAAAAATTCACTTTTACCCCCTGTGCCTCTAGATAAGGTCACAATTCTAAATAGAGAATTTGTATTACGTTAGATTAAAGGGACATGAAACCCAAAGTTTTTCTTTCATGATTCAGATAGAGAATATATTTTTAAACAACTTTCCGGTTTACTTCTATTATTTAATTTGCTTCATTCTCTTGTTATCCTTTGCTGAAATGTTTATCTTGGCAAGCTCATGAGCAGCAAAGAACCTAGGTTCTAGCTGCTGATTGGTGGCTGCATATATATATACCAATTGTCATTGGCTCACCCATGTGTTCAGCTAGAAACCTGTAGTGCATTGCTGCTCCTTCAACAAATGATACCAAGAGAATGAAAGAAATTACATAATAGAAGTCAATTAGAAAGTTGTTTAAAATCGTATTCTCTATCTGAATCATGAAATAAACATTTTGGGTTTCATGTACCTTCAATTTCAGCAGATTTTTTAACAACTTTTTTTTTTTTTAATAGAGTAGTTTTAAAATGAATGGTATATTAACTTTTATAAGCATATATTCATATGATTTGTTTATATGATTGTGTAGAAGTTGTAAAATGTTCATCAAAGATAACATCTGTATTCTTTAAGGTTTTTTTAATATTTAAACACTTAACAGATATTTTTTATTATAAATTTTGATAGGTTTAACATTTGGAGGGGGTCATTTAGCTCTTAAGGTGACCTTTAGTTGGAGGTTCTACTGGGTTTTAGGATTCTTGTTCATGGGTGCCTTGTGGGATGGTAGCCTGAGGTTAGGGGTAATTGGTGTGTGTGTGTGTGTGTGTCCGGTGGAGGTGGGGTTTGTAGTGGTTGTGAGCTTTGTCAAAGCAAGGCTAAATTGAAGTAGGGTGTGGGTTGTAGTTAGGTTTTATTATTAGTAGGCAGGAGGTAGCTGTTAGATTTAATTACATCTTATGGAGGTTATGATTGGTGATCCTATGCAGTAATACTAACCACATATATGACATAGTTACCTTTTTTAGGGCTAGATTTATTAAAGCCCTACGGCAGCAAGTTCTCATAAGAACTTGCTCGCCGTAATTTATCAAGCAGCGGTCACCAGACCACCGCTTCCCTAACCTCTTCGCCACCTCTAAGGTGGCAAAATTCAATCTCCTCGGTCCAGTCGGACCGAGGAGATTGACAGCTCCTGCCCGCGCTTGATTGGCTGTGCGCGGGCAGGGGGCGGGATTGCACACGAGCAGAAAATTGCGCTTGTGTGCAATGGCGAATACCTGCGGGTAATTTAGCCCCGCCATAGACGAGCTGAGGCGTACAGGGGCGCGTATACGCGCCCCTGTCCACCTCAACTTTAATAAATCTAGCCTATAGTGTGCTCATTTCGACCCCCTTAAAGGGACAGTAAACACAAGAATTTTTGTTGTTTAAAAAGGTAGATAATCCCTTTATTACCCATTCCCCAATTTTGTATAACCAACACAGTTATAATAATATACTTTTTACCTCTGTGATTACCTTGTATCTATGCCTCTGCAAACTGCCCCCTTATTTCAGTTCTTTTGACAGACTTGCATTTTTAGCCAATCAGTGCTGACTCCTAGGAGCTTCACGTGCCTGAAGTCAATGTTATCTATATGAAACACATAAACTAACGCCCTCTAGTGGAGAAAAACTGTCAAAATGCTTACGGATTAAAGGCAGTCTTCAAGGTCTAAGAAATTAGCACATGAACCTCCTAGATTTAGCTTTCAACTAAGAATACCAAGAGAACAGAGCAAAATTGCTAATAAAAGTAAATTGGAAAGGTGTTTAAAATTACATGCCCTATTTAAATCATGAAATATTTTTTTTAACTTTTCTGTCCCTTTAAGAATCAACTTTAAAGGGATATTAAACCCACATTTTTTCTTTCACAATTCAGATAGAGCATGCACTGTTAAGCAACTTTCTAATTTACTCATATTATCAAATTTTCTTCGTTCTCTTGGTATCTTTATTTGAAATGCAAGAATGTAAGTTTAGATGTCGACCCATTTTTGGTTCCGTACCCTGGGTAGCACTTGCTGATTGTTGGCTATGTATAGCCACCAATCAACAAGCACTACCCAGGTGCTGAACCAAATATTCAAATGCTATTCAAATAACGATACCAAGAGAACAAAGACAATTTTGATAATAATAAGAAATTAGAAAGTTGCTTAAAATTGCATGCTCTTCCTGAATCATTAAAGAAAAAATATGGGTTTAATATCCCTTTAATGTGCCTTTTTAATTTGTCACTAAATTGGAGCAGCTGTTTTTTGTTTGTTTTTTCTCATTTTTGCTCCATTTTAGCAAGAAGCATAGATAGGATCTAGTTCAAGGCTTGCACACTATAAACCATATTGTTTATGTAATCTTTTTTCATACTATATAAGGACAATATTTACTAATACAATGTAAAAATGACTAAATATGTAAAGTGGGCTACAGTCTTTTTTTTGCATCTAAAATGTGTTGTTTTAGATGTAATCACAGTTTTTTTTAAAGTATTTTTATCTGGAATAAACTACATATTTTTTTCATTTTCATTGAGACATGCCTCTTTCTACCAACAGAAAATTGGTAGTTGCCCTTTTCGGCCATTGGGAAATTAGTCCATAGAAAGGAGTAGCGCACAAGCTCATGTCCTTTTAGTTCCAATATCAATTCATACAGCTTTAATGAGACTTTTCTATGCAAAAATATTTCTTCTCTTTCTTATGCACAAAAGAAATGTTTTTGAGGTAATTGTTTTCTGTTTGAGAATTTATAGCCAATTCATGGTCCTTTTTTTTTATTTTATAAGAAAATATTCACAATTAAATATTATATCCTTGTAGAACTATTTGTTCCTTTAATTGTAAAATGCTACAAACACATCACAATTCATGTCTGATTTTTATAAAAATCAACGCCTCGATCACGAGTTTTGTGTTAGGGTTAAAAAGCAGCGTTGAGAGGTCCCAACGCTGCTTTCTAACGCCCGCTGGTATTACGAGTCTGGCAGGTACAGGTGTACCGCTCACTTTTCTTCCGCGACTCGAGGCTACCGCAAATCCCCTTACGTCAATTGCGTATCCTATCTTTTTAATGGGATTTGCCTAACGCCGGTATTACGAGTCTTGGAAGAAGTGAGCAGTAGACCCTCTCCTGTCCAGACTCCTACCGCATTTAAAAGTCAGTAGTTAAGAGTTTTATGGGCTAACACCGGAACATAAAGCTCTTAACTAAAGTGCTAAAAAGTACACTAACCTATTAACCCCTAAACCGAGCCCCCCACATCGCAAACACTAAAATAACATTTTTTAACCACTAATCTGCCGACCGGACATCGCCGCCACCTACATTATACCTATGAACCCCTAATCTGCTGCCCCTAACATCGCCGACACCTACATTATATTTATTAACCCCTAATCTGCCGTCCCCAACGTCGCCGCCACCTACCTACAATTATTAACCCCTAATCTGCCGACCAGACATCGCCGCCACTGTAATAAATTTATTAACCCCTAAACCGCCGCACTCCCGCCTCCCAAACACTAGTTCAATTTTATTAACCCCTAATCTGCCCCCCCAACACCTACCTACATTAATTAACCCCTAATCTTCTGACCCCAACGTCGCTGCTACTATAATAAATTTATTAACCCCTAAACCTAAATCTAACCCTACCCCCCCCAATTTAAATCTAATTTAAATTATACGAAATTAATTTAACATAATTAAATAAATTAATCCTATTTAAAACGAAATACTTACCGATAAAATAAACCATAAGCTACCTACAATATATATAATAGTTACATTGTAGCTAGCTTAGGATTTATATTTATTTTACAGGCAACTTTGTATTTATTTTAACTAGGTAGAATAGTTATTAAATAGTTATTAACTATTTAATAACTACCTAGCTAAAATAAGTACAAAATTACCTGTAAAATAAAACCTAACCTAAGTTACAATTACACCTAACACTACACTATCATTAAACTAATTACCTAAACTACCTACAATTAATTACAATTAAATAAACTAAATTACGGAAAAAAACCCCACTAAATATCAGAAACTAAAAAAGAATTACAAGAATTTGAAACTAATTACACCTAATCTATTCCCCCTAATAAAATAAAAAAGCCCCCCCCAAAATAATAAATTTTCCCTACCCTATACTAAATTACAAATAGCCCTTAAAAGGACCTTTTGTGGGGCATTGCCCCAAAGTAATCAGCTCTTTTACCTGTAAAATAAAAATACAATCCCCCCCAACATTACAACCCACCTCCCACACACCCCTACTCTAAAACCCACCCAATCCCCCCTTAAAAAAACCTAACACTACCCCCCTGAAGATCACCCTACCTTGAGCCGTCTTCACCCAGCCAGGCACAAGTGGTCCTCCAGAGGGTCCGAAGTCTTCATCCGATCGGGGCAGAAGAGGTCATCCAGATGGCAGAAGGCTTCATCCAGGCTGCATCTTATATCTTCATCCTTCCGGAGCGGAGCGGGTCCATCTTCAAACCAGCCGACGCAGAGCATCCTCTTCAAACGAAGTTCTAACGAAGAATGAAGGTTCCTTTAAATTATGTCATCCAAGATGGCGTCCCTTGAATTCCGATTGGCTGATAGAATCCTATCAGCCAATCGGAATTAAGGTAGGAAAAATCCTATTGGATCCAATCAGCCAATAGGATTGACCTCGCATTCTATTGGCTGTTCCAATCAGCCAATAGAATGCGAGGTCAATCCTATTGGCTGATAGCATCAGCCAATAGGACTTTCTCTTGTAAGGTGTATCCAGTCCAACAGGAAGTTGCAAGAGGACACCCACAGCAGAGCTGTCTATATAGCTCCTCCCCTAACTGCCATATCAAGTCATTCTCTTGCAACTCTCGACAAGCATGGAGGTAGTAAGAGAGAAGTGGTGAAACGTAGTTGTTTTTTTTCTTCAATCAAAAGTTTGTTATTTTAAATGGTACCGGAGTTGTACTATTTTTCTCCCAGGCAGAAAATAGAAGAAGAATCTGCCTGTGATCTCTAATGATCTTAGCAGGTTGTAACTAAGATCCATTGCTGTTCTCACACATAACTGAAGAGAGAGGTAACTTCAGCTGGGGAATGGCGTGCAGGTTATCCTGCTATGAGGTATGTGCAGAAAATGTAAATGCTAGAAAATGCTGCTGATACCAGATTTATTTAAGGTAAGCCTGATTACAGTGATTTAATAGCGACTGGTATCATGCTTACTGTCAGAGGTAATACTCTTAGGGATTTTCAATTCCTGTCATATAAAACGTTTGCTGGCAGTGTTTAAACGTTTTTCTATATGTTTTGGTGATAAAACTTTATTGGGGCCTAGTTTTTTTTCCACATGGCTGGCTTAAATTTGCCTAGAAACAGTTTTCTTAGGCCTCTCACTGTGTAGACATGAGTGGGAGCGGCCTAATTTAGCGCTTAATTGCGCAGTAACTTTTACAGACTGAGACATCCAGCTTTCCTGAAGGAGTCCCCTGAATGCTATAGGACCTCTCTGAAGGGTTTTTAGGCTTTCCAAAGTCGTTTTTATGGCAAGGTAGGGCCACAGCAGAGCTGTTGCAGTTTGTTGGGACTGTTAAAAAACGTCTATATCGTTTTTTTAACTAATGGGTTAATCATCCATTTGTAAGTGGGTGCAATGCTCTGTTAGCCTATTATACACACTGTAAAAATTTCGTTTGATTTACTGCTTTTTTTCACTGTTTTTCAAATTCAGACCTTTTTTATTTTTCTTAAAGGCACAGTACCGTTTTTATTTTTGCTTGTTAACTTGCTTTAAAGTGTTTTCCAAGCTTGCTGGTCTCATTGCTAGTCTGTTTAAACATGTCTGACATAGAGGAAACTCCTTGTTCATTATGTTTAGAAGCCATGATGGAACCCCCTCTTAGAATGTGTACCAAATGTACTGATTTTACTTTAAGTAATAAAGACCATATTCTGTCTTTAAAAAAAATTATCACCAGAGGAATCTGACGAGGGGGAAGTTATGCCGACTAACTCGCCCCACGTGTCAGACCCTTTGACTCCCACTCAAGGGACTCACGCTCAAATGGCGCCAAGTACATCTAGTGCGCCCATGGCGTTTACTTTACAAGACATGGCGGCAGTCATGGATAATACACTGTCAGCGGTATTATCCAGACTACCTGGGTTACGAGGAAAGCGAGATAGCTCTGGAGTTAGAAGAAATACAGAGCATACTGACGCTTTAGTAGCTATGTCTGATACTCCCTCACAATATGCAGAAGCTGAGGAAGGAGAGCTTCTTTCTGTGGGTGATGTTTCTGACTCAGGGAAGAGGATTCAACCTGATTCTGATATGTCTACATTTAAATTTAAGCTTGAACACCTCCGTGTGTTGCTCAGGGAGGTTTTAGCTGCTCTGAATAACTGTGATACAATTGCAGTGCCAGAGAAATTGTGTAGATTGGATAAATACTATGCAGTGCCGGTGTGCACTGATGTTTTTCCAATACCTAAAAGGTTTACAGAAATTATTACTAAGGAATGGGATAGACCAGGTGTGCCATTCTCTCCCCCTCCTATTTTTAAGAAAATGTTTCCAATAGATGCCACCACACGGGACTTATGGCAAACGGTCCCTAAGGTGGAGGGAGCAGTTTTTACCCTAGCTAAGCGTACTACTATCCCTGTCGAGGACAGTTGTGCTTTCTTAGATCCAAAAGTTAGAGGGTTACCTTAAGAAAATGTTTATTCAACAAGGTTTTATTCTACAGCCCCTTGCATGCATTGCCCCAGTCACTGCTGCTGCGGCTTTCTGGTTTGAGTCTCTGGAAGAGGCTTTACAGGTAGAGACTCCATTGGATGACATACTTGACAAGCTTAGAGCACTTAAGCTAGCCAATTCTTTTGTTTCTGATGCCATTGTTCATTTGACTAAACTAACGGATAGAATTCTGGTTTTGCTATTCAGGCGCACAGGGCGCTATGGCTTAAATCATGGTCAGTTGACGTTACTTCAAAGTCTAAGCTGCTTAATTTTCCCTTCAAGGGGCAAACCCTATTCGGGCCTGGTTTGAAGGAGATAATTTCTAATATCACTGGAGGAAAAGGTCATGCCCTTCCTCAGGATAGGTCCAAATCAAGGGCCAAACAGACTAATTTTCGTGCCTTTCAAAACTGCAAGGCGAGTGCGGCATCAACTTCCTCTAATACAAAACAAGAGGGAACTTTTGCCCAGTCCAAGTCGGTCTATAGACCTAACCAGACCTGGAACAAAGGTAAGCAGGCCAAAAAGCCTGCTGCTGCCTCTAAGACAGCATGAAGGATTGGCCCCCTATCCGGTAACGGATCTAGTAGGGGGCAGACTTTCGCTCTTCGCCCAGGCTTGGGCAAGAGATGTCCAGGATCCCTGGGCGCTGGAAATTGTATCCCAGGGATATCTTCTGGACTTCAGAGCTTCTCCTCCAAAAGGGAGATTTCACCTTTCACAATTATCTGCAAACCAGATAAAGAGAGAGGCATTTTTACACTGTGTTCAAAACCTCCTAGTTATGGGAGTGATCCATCCAGTTCCAAAGGAGGAACAGGGACAGGGATTTTATTCAAATCTGTTTGTGGTTCCCAAAAAAGAGGGAACCTTCAGACCAATTTTAGATCTCAAGATCTTAAACAAATTCCTCAGGGTCCCATCATTCAAGATGGAGACTATTCGTACCATCCTACCTATGATCCAGGAGGGTCAATACATGACTACAGTGGATTTAAAGGATGCTTATCTTCACATTCCAATACACAAAGATCATCATCGGCTTCTCAGGTTTGCCTTCCTAGACAGGCATTACCAGTTTGTAGCTCTTCCCTTTGGGTTAGCTACAGCCCCAAGAATCTTTACGAAGGTTCTGGGGTCACTTCTGGCGGTCCTACGGCCGCGGGGCATAGCAGTGGCCCCTTATTTAGACGACATTCTGATACAGGGGTCAAATTTCCAAATTGCCAAGTCTCATACGGACATAGTTCTGGCATTTCTGAGGTCGCATGGGTGGAAGGTGAACGAAGAAAAGAGTTCTCTATCCCCTCTCACAAGAGTCTCCTTTCTGGGAACTCTAATAGATTCTGTAGAAATGAGGATTTACCTGACAGAGTCCAGGTTATCAAAACTACTAAATTTCTGATGTGTTCTTTATTCCACTTCTCGCCCTTCGGTGGCTCAGTGTATGGAAGTAATCGGCTTAATGGTAGCGGCAATGGACATAGTGCCGTTTGCCCGCCTACATCTCAGACCGCTGCAACTCTGCATGCTCAGTCAGTGGAATGGGGATTACACAGATTTGTACCCTCTACTAAATCTGGATCAAGAGACCAGGGATTCTCTTCTCTGGTGGCTATCTCGGGTCCATCTGTCCAAAGGTATGACCTTTCGCAGGCCAGATTGGACAATTGTAACGACAGATGCCAGCCTTCTAGGCTGGGGGGCAGTCTGGAACTCCCTGAAGGCTCAGGGATCGTGGACTCAGGAGGAGACACTCCTTCCGATAAACATTCTGGAACTAAGAGCGATATTCAATGCTCTTCAGGCTTGGCCTCAGCTAGCGACAATGAGATTCATCAGATTTCAGTCGGACAACATCACGACTGTGGCTTACATCAACCATCATGGGGGAACAAGGAGTTCCCTAGCGATGTTGGAAGTCTCAAAGATAATTCAATGGGCAGAGATTCACTCTTGCCACCTTTCAGCTATCCATATCCCAGGTGTAGAGAACTGGGAGGCGGATTTTCTAAGTCGTCAGACTTTTTATCCGGGGGAGTGGGAACTCCATCCGGAGGTGTTTGACAATTGATTCATCGTTGGGGCAAACTAGAACTGGATCTCATGGCGTCTCGCCAGAACGCCAAACTTCCTTGTTACGGATCCAGGTCCAGGGACCCCAAGGCGACGCTGATAGATGCTCTAGCAGCACCTTGGTCCTTCAACCTGGCTTATGTGTTTCCACCGTTTCCTCTGCTCCCTCGTCTGATTGCCAAAATCAAGCAGGAGAGAGCATCGGTGATCTTGATAGCGCCTGCGTGGTCACGCAGGACTTGGTATGCAGATCTGGTGGACATGTCATCCTTTCCACCATGGACTCTGCCGCTGAGACAGGACCTTCTAGTTCAGGGTCCTTTCAACCATCCAAATCTAATTTCTCTGAGACTGACTGCCTGGAGATTGAACGCTTGATTTTATCAAAGCGTGGCTTCTCCGAGTCAGTCATTGATACCTTAATTCAGGCACGAAAGCCTGTCACCAGGAAAATCTATCATAAGATATGGCATAAATATCTTTATTGGTGTGAATCCAAGGGTTACTCATGGAGTAAAGTCAGGATTCCCAGGATATTATCTTTTCTCCAAAAGGGATTGGAAAAAGGATTGTCAGCTAGTTCCTTAAAGGGACAGATTTCTGCTCTGTCTATTCTTTTGCACAAGCGTCTGGCGGATGTTCCAGACGTTCAGGCATTTTGTCAGGCTTTAGCTAGAATCAAGCCTGTGTTTAAACCTGTTGCTCTGCCATGGAGTTTAAACTTGGTTCTTAAAGTTCTTCAAGGGGTTCCATTTGAACCTCTTCATTCCATAGATATCAAGCTTTTATCTTGGAAGGTTCTATTTTTGGTAGCTATTTCCTCGGCTTGTAGAGTTTCCGAATTATCTGCCTTACAATGTGATTCCCCCTATCTGATCTTCCATGCAGATAAGGTAGTTTTGCGTACCAAACCTGGGTTTTTGCCTAAGGTGGTATCTAATAAGAATATCAATCAGGAGATTGTTGTTCCATCATTGTGTCCTAATCCTTCTTCAAAGAAGGAACGTCTATTACACAATCTTGACGTGGTTCGTGCTTTAAAGTATTATTTACAAGCTACTAAAGATTTTCGTCAAACATCTGCTTTGTTTGTTGTTTACTCTGGACAGAGGAAAGGCAAAAGGCTTCTGCAACTTCTCTTTCACTTTGGCTAAGAAGTATAATACAGCTCATTCTACTAGAGCTGTGGCTTCCACATGGGCCTTTAAAAAAACATAATTTATGCTTACCTGATAAATTTATTTCTCTTGTAGTGTAGTCAGTCCACGGGTCATCCATTACTTATGGGATTATATCTCTTCCCCAAAAGGAAGTTGCAAGAGGATCACCCAAGCAGAGCTGCTATATAGCTCCTCCCCTCACATGTCATATCCAGTCATTCGACCGAAACAAGACGAGAAAGGAAAAACCATAGGGTGCAGTGGTGACTGGAGTTTAATTAAAATTTAGATCTGCCTTAAAAGACAGGGCGGGCCGTGGACTGACTACACTACAAGAGAAATAAATTTATCAGGTAAGCATAAATTATGTTTTCTTTGTTAAGTGTAGTCGGTCCACGGGTCATCCATTACTTATGGGATACCAATACCAAAGCTAAAGTACACGGATGAAGGGAGGGACAAGGCAGGAACTTTAAACGGAGGGAACCACTGCCTGAAGTACCTTTCTCCCAAAAATAGCCTCCGAAGAAGCAAAAGTGTCAAATTTGTAAAATTTTGAAAAAGTGTGAAGTGAAGACCAAGTTGCAGCCTTGCAAACCTGTTCAACAGAGGCCTCATTTTTAAAGGCCCAGGTGGAAGCCACAGCTCTAGTAGAATGAGCTGTAATCCTTTCAGGAGGCTGCTGTCCAGCAGTCTCATAGGCTAAACGTATTATGCTACGAAGCCAAAAGGAGAGAGAGGTAGCCGAAGCCTTTTGACCTCTCCTCTGTCCAGAGTAAACGACAAACAGAGAAGAAGTTTGCCGAAAATCTTTAGTTGCCTGTAAGTGGAACTTCAGGGCACGGACTACGTCTAAATTATGCAAAAGATGTTCCTTCTTTGAAGAAGGATTAAGACATAATGATGGAACAACAATCTCTTGATTGATATTCCTGTTAGAAACAACCTTAGGTAAAAACCCAGGTTTAGTACGCAGAACTACCTTGTCTGAATGAAAGATCAGATAAGGAGAATCACAATGTAAGGCAGATAACTCAGAGACTCTTCGAGCCGAGGAAATAGCCATCAAAAACAGAACTTTCCAAGATAACAGCTTGATATCAATGGAATGAAGGGGTTCAAATGGAACGCCTTGCAGAACGTTAAGAACTAAGTTTAAGCTCCACGGCGGAGCAACAGTCTTAAACACAGGCTTAATCCTAGCCAAAGCCTGACAAAAAGCCTGAACGTCTGGAACTTTTGCCAGACGCTTGTGTAGAAGAATAGACAGAGCAGAAATCTGTCCCTTTAACGAACTAGCGGATAAGCCCTTTTCTAAACCCTCTTGTAGAAAAGACAATATCCTAGGAATCCTAACCTTACTCCATGAGTAACTCTTGGATTCGCACAGATATAAATATTTACGCCATATCTTATGGTAAATTCATCTGGTAACAGGTTTCCTAGCCTGTATTAAGGTATCAATAACCGACTCCGAGAAGCCACGCTTTGATAGAATCAAGCGTTCAATCTCCATGCAGTCAGCCTCAGAGAAATTAGATTTGGATGGTTGAAAAGGACCCTGAATTAGAAGGTCCTGCCTCAGAGGCAGAGACCATGGTGGACAGGACGACATGTCCACTAGGTCTGCATACCAGGTCCTGCGTGGCCACACAGGCGCTATCAGAATCACCCATGCTCTCCCCTGTCTGATCTTGGCAATCAGTCGAGGAAGCATCGGAAATGGTGGAAACACATAAGCCATGTTGAAGACCCAAGGGGCTGTCAGAGCATCTATCAGCACCGCTCCCGGGTCCCTGGACCTGGATCCGTAACAAGGAAGCTTGGCGTTCTGGCGAGATGCCATGAGATCCAGATCTGGTTTGCCCCAACGATGAATCAGTTGAGCGAAGACCTCCGGATGAAGTTCCCACTCCCCCGGATGAAAAGTCTGGCGACTTAGGAAATCCGCCTCCCAGTTCTCCACGCCTGGGATGTAGATCGCTGACAGGTGGCAAGAGTGAGACTCTGCCCAGCGAATTATCTTTGAGACTTCCAACATCGCTAGGGAACTCCTGGTTCCCCCTTGATGATTGATGTAAGCCACAGTCGTGATGTTGTCCGACTGAAATCTGATGAACCTCAGAGTCGCTAACTGAGGTCAAGCTAGAAGAGCATTGAATATTGCTCTTAACTCCAGAATATTTATTGGGAGGAGTTTCTCCTCCTGAGTCCATGATCCCTGAGCCTTCAGGGAATTCCAGACTGCGCCCCAACCTAGAAGGCTGGCGTCTGTTGTTACAATCGTCCAATCTGGCCTGCGAAAGGTCATCCCCTTGGACAGGTGGGGCCGAGAAAGCCACCATAAAAGAGAATCCATGGTCTCTTGATCCAGATTTAGTAGAGGGGACAAATCTGAGTAATCCCCATTCCACTGACTTAGCATGCACAATTGCAGTGGTCTGAGATGCAGGCGCGCAAATGGTACTATGTCCATTGCTGCTACCATTAAGCCGATTACTTCCATGCACTGAGCTACTAACGGGTGTGGAATGGAATGAAGGACACGGCAAGCATTTAGAAGTTTTGATAACCTGGCCTCCGTCAGGTAAATTTTCATCTCTACAGAATCTATAAGAGTCCCTAGGAAGGGAACCCTTGTGAGTGGTAATAGAGAACTCATTCCCACGTTCACCTTCCTCCCATGCGACCTCAGAAATGCCAGAACTATCTCTGTATGAGACTTGGCAGTATGAAAACTTGACGCTTGTATCAGAATGTCATCTAGGTACGGAGCCACCGCTATGCCTCGCGGTCTTAGTACCGCCAGAAGTGAGCCCAGAACCTTTGTAAAGATTCTTGGAGCCGTAGCTAACCCGAAGGGAAGAGCTACAAACTGGTAATGCCTGTCTAGGAAGGCAAATCTTAGGTACCGATAATGATCCTTGTGAATCGGTATGTGAAGGTAGGCATCCTTTAAGTCCACTGTGGTCATGTACTGACCCTCTTGGATCATGGGTAGGATGGTTCGAATAGTTTCCATTTTGAATGATGGAACTCTTAGGAATTTGTTTAGGATTTTTAAGTCCACGATTGGTCTGAAGGTTCCCTCATTTTTGGGAACCACAAATAGATTTGAATAGAATCCTTGTCCGTGTTCCGTCCGCGGAACTGGGTGGATCACCCCCATTAGTAAGAGGTCTTGTACACAGCGTAGAAACGCCTCTTTCTTTACTTGGTTTGCTGATAACCTTGAAAGATGAAATCTCCCTTGTGGAGGAGCAGCTTTGAAGTCCAGAAGATATCCCTGAGATATGATCTCCAACGCCCAGGGATCCTGGACATCTCTTGCCCAAGCCTTGGCGAAGAGAGAAAGTCTGCCCCCCACTAGATCCGTTTCCGGATAGGGGGCCCTCTCTTCATGCTGTCTTAGGGGCAGCAGCAGGTTTTCTGGCCTGCTTGCCCTTGTTCCAGGACTGGTTAGTTTTCCAGCCCTGTCTGTAACGAGCAACAGCTTCTTCCTGTTTTGGAGCGGAGGAAGTTGATGCTGCTCCTGCCTTGAGGTTACGAAAGGCACGAAAATTAGACTGTTTGGCCTTTGATTTGGCCCTGTCCTGAGGCAGAGCATGGCCCTTACCTCCCGTAATGTCAGCAATAATTTCTTTCAAGCCGGGCCCGAATAAGGTCTGCCCTTTGAAAGGAATATTAAGCAATTTAGATTTAGAAGTCACGTCAGCTGACCAGGATTTAAGCCATAGCGCTCTGCGCGCTTGGATGGCGAATCCGGAGTTCTTAGCCGTAAGTTTTGGTTAAATGTACGACGGCATCAGAAACAAATGCATTAGCTAGCTTAAGTGCTTTAAGCTTGTTCATAATTTCATCAAATGGAGCTGTGCGAATGGCCTCTTCCAGAGACTCAAACCAGAATGCCGCCGCAGCAGTGACAGGCGCAATGCATGCAAGGGGCTGTAAGATAAAACCTTGTTGAACAAACATTTTCTTAAGGTAACCTTCTAATTTTTTATCCATTGGATCTGAAAAGGCACAACTATCCTCCACCGGGATAGTGGTACGCTTAGCTAAAGTAGAAACTGCTCCCTCCACCTTAGGGACAGTCTGCCATAAGTCTTGTGTGGTGGCGTCTATAGGAAACATTTTCCTAAATATAGGAGGAGGGGAAAAAGGCACACCGGGTCTATCCCACTCCTTGCTAATAATCTCTGTAAGCCTTTTAGGTGTAGGAAACACGTCAGTACACACCGGTACCGCATAGTATCTATCCAACCTACATAATTTTTCTGGAATTGCAACCGTGTTACAATCATTCAGAGCCGCTAAAACCTCCCCTAGCAATATGCGGAGGTTCTCAAGCTTAAATTTAAAATTAGAAATTTCTGAATCCAGTGTCCCTGGATCAGATCCGTCACCCACAGAATGAAGCTCTCCGTCTTCATTTCTGCAAATTGTGAGGCAGTATCGGACATGGCTCTCACATCGTCAGCGCGCTCTGTCCTTAACCCAGAGCTATCACGCTTGCCTCTTAATTCTGGCAATTTAGATAATACTTCTGTCATAACAGTAGCCATGTCTTGCAAAGTGATTTGTAAGGGCCTCCCTGATGTACTTGGCGCCACACAATCACGCACCTCCTGAGCGGGAGGCGAAGGTACTGACACGTGAGGAGAGTTAGTCGGCATAACTTCCCCCTCGTTGTCTGGTGATAATTTCTTTACATGTAAAGACTGACTTTTATTTAAAGTAATATCAATACAATTGGTACACATATTTCTATTGGGCTCCACATTGGCCTTCATACATAATGAACAAACAGATTCATCTGTGTCAGACATGTTTAAACAGACTAGCAATGAGACTAGCAAGCTTGGAAAATACTTTTCAAATAAATTTACAAGCAATATAAAAAACGCTACTGTGCCTTTAAGAAGCACAAAAAGCTGTCACAGTTGAAATAACAATGAACCAATTAGTTATAGCAACCAAATTTTCACAGTAAATGTATTAAGTTAGCAAAGGATTGCACCCACCAGCAAATGGATGATTAACCCCTTAATACCCAAAAAACGGATAACAATTTAATAATTAACGTTTTTATCACAGTCAAACACACTGTCACAGGTCTGCTGTGACTGATTACCTCCCTCAAAATGAATTTTGAAGACCCCTGAGCTCTCTAGAGACATCCTGGATCATGGAGGATGAAGTAGGAAGATTGTGACTGAATTTTTACTGCTCAAAAAAGCGCTAAAATAGGCCCCTCCCACTCATATTACAACAGTGGGGAAGCTCAGTTAACTGTTTCTATGCAGAAACAAAAGTTAGCCATGTGGTAAAAATCATGCCCCAATAAGTTTTATCACCAAGTACCTCACAAAAAACGATTAACATGCCAGTAAACGTTTTGAACATACATTTTAAAAGTTATGAAGTGTTATTAATAAGCCTGCTGCCAGTCGCTTTTACTGCAGTTAAGGCTCATACATTACTTCAGTATTAACAGTATTTTCTGAGTCAAATTCCATTCCCTAGAAAAATACTTCAGTGTACACACACTCCTCAGCCTAATACCAGTCGCTACCACTGCATTTAAGACTGAACTTACATTACATTGGTATCAGCAGTATTTTCTCAGTCAATTCCATTGCTTAGAAAAATAATTTACTGCACATACCTCGTTTGTAGGGGGGCCCTGCATGCTATTCCCTTTTTCTGAAGTTACCTCACTCCTCAGAATGTGCGAGAACAGCCAGTGGATCTTAGTTACGTCTGCTAAGATCATAGAAAACGCAGGCAGATTCTTCTTCTAATGCTGCCTGAGAAACAAACAGCACACTCCGGTGCCATTTAAAATAACAAACTTTTGATTGAAGAAATAAACTAAGTTTAAAAACACCACAGACCTCTCACAACGACCTATCTTTAGTTAGGTTGCAAGAGAATGACTGGATATGACATGTGAGGGGAGGAGCTATATAGCAGCTCTGCTTGGGTGATCCTCTTGCAACTTCCTGTTGGGGAAGAGATATAATCCCATAAGTAATGGATGACCCGTGGACTGACTACACTTAACAAGAGAAATGAGGCTTCTATTGAACAGATTTGCAAGGCGGCGACTTGGTCTTCGCTTCATACTTTTTCAAAATTCTATAAATTTGATACTTGTGCTTCTTCGGAGGCTATTTTTGGGAGAAAGGTTTTACAGGCAGTGCTACCTGCCTTGTCCCTCCCTTCATCCGTGTACTTTAGCTTTGGTATTGGTATCCCACAAGTAATGGATGATCCGTGGACTGGATACACCTTACAAGAGAAAACATAATTTATGCTTACCTGATAAATTTATTTCTCTTGTGGTGTATCCAGTCCAACGCCCGCCCTGTCATTTTAAGGCAGGTATTTTTTAAAACTTTAAACTACAGTCACCACTGCACCCTATTGTTTCTCCTTTCTCTTGCTTGTCTTCGGTTGAATGACTGGATATGGCAGTTAGGGGAGGAGCTATATAGACAGCTCTGCTGTGGGTGTCCTCTTGCAACTTCCTGTTGGGAAGGAGAATATCCCACAAGTAATGGATGATCCGTGGACTGGATACACCACAAGAGAAATAAATTTATCAGGTAAGCATAAATTATGTTTTTCCTACCTTAATTCCGATTGGCTGATAGGATTCTATCAGTCAATCGGAATTCAAGGGACGCCATCTTGGATGACGTAATTTAAAGGAACCTTCATTCTTTGTTAGGACTTCGTTTGAAGAGGATGCTCCGCGTCGGCTGGATTGAAGATGGACCCGCTTCGCTCCGGAAGGATGAAGATAGAAGATGCAGCCTGGATGAAGCCTTCTGCCATCTGGAGGACCTCTTCTGCCCCGATCGGATGAAGACTTCGGACCCTCTGGAGGACCACTTGTGCCCGGCTGGGTGAAGACGGCTCAAGGTAGGGTGATCTTCAGGGGGGTAGTGTTAGGTTTTTTTTAAGGGGGGATTGGGTGGGTTTTAGAGTAGGGGTGTGTGGGTGATGGGTTGTGATGTTGGGGGGGGTATTGTATTTTTATTTTACAGGTAAAAGAGCTGATTACTTTGGGGCAATGCCCCGCAAAATGCCCTTTTAAGGGCTATTTGTAATTTAGTGTAGGGTAGAGAAATTTTATTATTTTGGGTGGCTTTTTTATTTTATTAGGGGGATTAGATTAGGTGTAATTAGTTTAACCCCTTAATGACCACAGCACTTTTCCATTTTCTGTCCGTTTGGGACCAAGGCTATTTTTACATTTCTGCGGTGTTTGTGTTTAGCTGTAATTTTCCTCTTACTCATTTACTGTACCCACAGATATTATATACCGTTTTTCTCGCCATTAAATGGACTTTCTAAAGATACCATTATTTTCATCATATCTTATAATTTACTATAAAAAAAATTATAAAATATGAGGAAAAAATTGAAAAAAACACACTTTTTCTAACTTTGACCCCCAAAATCTGTTACACATCTACAACCACCAAAAAACACCCGTGCTAAATAGTTTCTAAATTTTGTCCTGAGTTTAGAAATACCCAATGTTTACATGTTCTTTGCTTTTTTTGTAAGTTATAGGGCAATAAGTACAAGTAGCACTTTGCTATTTCCAAACCATTATTTTTCAAAATTAGCGCTAGTTACATTAGAACACTAATATCTTTCAGGAATCTCTGAATATCCATTGACATGTATATATTTTTTTTTAGTAGACATCCCAAAGTATTCATCTAGGCCCATTTTGGTATATTTCATGCCACCATTTCACTGCCAAATGCGATTAAATACAAAAAATTGTTCACTTTTTTACTAATTTTTTCACAAACTTTTGGTTTCTCACTGAAATTATTTACAAACAGCTTCTGCAATTATGGCACAAATGGTTGTAAATTTTTCTCTGGGATCCCCTTTGTTCAGAAATAGCAGACATATATGGCTTTGGTGTTGCTTTTTAGTAATTAGAAGGCTGCTAAATGCCACTGCGCACTACACGTGTATTATGGCCAGCAGTGAAGGGGTTAATTATGGAGCATGTAGGGAACTTTTAGGGATAATTTTAGCTTTAGTGTAGTGTAGTAGACAACCCCAAGTATTGATCTAGGCCAATTTTGGTATATTTCATGCCACCATTTCACCGCCAAATGCGATCAAATTAAAAAAATTTTTAAATTTTTCACAATTTTAGGTTTCTCACTGAAATTATTTACAAACAGCTTGTGCAATTATGGCACAAATGGTTGTAAATGCTTCTCTGGGATCCCCTTTGTTCAGAAATAGCAGACATATATGGCTTTGGCGTTGCGTTTTGGTAATTAGAAGGCCGCTAAATGCCGCTGCGCATCACACGAGTATTATGGCTAGCAGTGAAGGGGTTAATTAGGTAGCTTGTAGGGAGTTTGCAGGGTTAATTTTAGCTTTAGTGTAGAGATCAGCCTCCCACCTGACACATCACACCCCCTGATCCCTCCCAAACAGCTCTCTTCCATCCCCAAACCCACAATTGTCCCCGCCATCTTAAGTACTGGCAGAAAGTCTGCCAGTACTAAAATAAAAGCTATCTTTTATTTTTTTTATTTTTTTGAGCATATTTACATATGCTGCTATGTAGGATCCCCCCCCCGCCATATTGGGTACTGCCAGTACCCAGTTTCAAATTAAAAACGTTTTGGTTTATTTTTATTAAAGAAAAAAAACTATTTTCTGTAGTGTAGCTGCCCCCCCCCAACCCCCAACCCTCTCCCAGATTACTAATTTTATTTATTTATCCCACTGAGTCTCTCCCACTGAGTCCTTTAACACTGAGTATTTGTTCCATAGTGTAGGGTTCCCACCCGCACACGCGCGCACCCACCCTCGTGCACGCGCACGCTCCCGTGCACGCGCGCGCATTCTGGCACGCACCCCACACGCGATCCTGCCCCCCTCCTCCATTGATCGCCGCCCACCCGCCTCCCTTGGTAAGCTCCCACCCACCAACGAATACTGCGATCAATGCCGATGCAGAGAGGGCCACAGAGTGGCTCTCTCTGCATCGGACTGCTCAAAACTGTTATTGCAGGATGCCTCAATATCGAGGCATCACTGCAATAACATGAAAGCGGCTGGAAGCGATCAGGATCGCTTCCAGGGCTTTCAAAGACCAACGACGTACGGGGTACGTCCTTGGTCATTAACTGCATTTTTTTGCAGGACGTACCCCATACGTCGTTGGTCGTTAAGGGGTTAAAATTCTTGTAATTTTTTTAAAATTTTCTGTAATTTAGTGGGGGTTTTTTTCTCGTAATTTAGTTTATTTAATTGTAATTAATTTTAGGTAGTTTAGGTAATTAGTTTAATGATAGTGCAGTGTTAGGTGTAATTGTAACTTAGGTAAGGTTTTATTTTACATGTAATTTTGTACTTATTTTAGCTAGGTAGTTTTTAAATAGTTAATAACTATTTAAGAATTATTCTACCTAGTTAAAATAAATACAAAGTTGCCTGTAAAATAAATTATAAATCCTAAGCTAGCTACAATGTAACTATTAGTTATATTGTAGGTATCTTAGGGTTTATTTTATCTGTAAGTATTTAGTATTAAATAGGATTAATTTATTTAATTATGTTAAATTAATTTCTTTAATTTAAATTATATTTAAGTTAGGGGGGTGTTAGCGTTAATAGTATAATGCAGGTGGCGACGATGTCGAGGGTGGCAGATTAGGGGTTAATAAGTGTAAGATTAGGGGTGTTTAGACTCGGGCTTCATGTTAGGGTGTTAGGTGTAGACATAACTTTTATTTCCCCATAGGAATCAATGGGGCTGCGTTAGGAGCTGAACGCTGCTTTTTTGCAGGTGTTAGGTTTTTTTTCACCCAGCTCAGCCCCATTGTTTCCTATGGGGAAATCGTGCACAAGCACGTTTTGCCAGCTTACCGCTACCGTAAGCAACGCTGGTATCGAGGTGAGATGTGGAGCTAAATTTTGCTCAACGCTCACTTTTCTGAGGCTAACGCCGGCTTGCAGAAAACTCGTAATACCAGCGTTGGCTTAAGGGAGCGTTAGCCCCGCAAGCCTTACCGACAAGTTTTTCTCCCAATGAATTTACTCTAAAAATGTATGTTTTCTTTTTTAACAGTGTTTACTCTTTACTTTCTTACCATCTTTTCTCACTATATATCATCATCTTATATTTATTCCTTACATTAATAAACCCACCATGGGTGTTTTTAATATACCATAAAGCAGAAATAGAAACAAATTATTTCTGTTTCGTACAGTCATACATATAAAAGGGGGGGAAGCTGAATGTATCTTCAATGCTGACATAGAATGCTTAAATGTATTCTGTTATGTATCTGTAGTAATGCAGGTTTCTAATCCCTCCTACTATCTCCATATAAATGATGTCGTTCTAGACCATGGATTCTTTCTTCACTAAAAGCAGTAAAGCCTTTTCAGATGAAATGTCTAAAAACATCACGTAATAACTTGGAGCATGCTGGCAAGAGTAGTCACTTGTGACTGTGTGAATCCCCCTCAGCAAGTCAATATTGTAATAAGCACAACTGGTAACATCTCTCTATTATTCAGAGAAGCCAACAGCGTGCTTGTCCCTTAGGCTGCAGCATTCATTAAGAAAAGCTTACTGGGCTGAAAGCTGGAAAGAGATGATAACGGGATATGATTTTCATATTTAATGCATCCCTTGGAAGGGTATGTGTGCTGCAGATTGATAGAAGAATCAACTGCTACTTTAGCAAAAGACTTTCTAGTTTGCCCTATAGCTACCGATGGAATCATTCAGCCAAGAAATTACCTTTTCCTCTTTTTACCTGCTTTATATATCTGCCAAGCAGGCAGTCTAGCTGCCAGTAAATGTTATTGTGCAGTTAACTGTTTGGTATTTAAGACTCTTATCAGAAAAGAAACAGAGGCCATATAGTTGTTTTTTTAGAGAAAGAATATGGTTTTAGTTTAGCTTTCTTTGGTATGTTAGAATTCATCAGCGTTTATATAAACAGTGTCTATACTTTTCTTTCTCAATTTCCCTGTTTTAATTAAAAAATAAAAAGGAGAACAAAAACATCTTCAATCAAATTTTGTTGAAAAATGCAGATGACTTAATCTTCAATTAAAGGGACACGAAACTGCTAGTAATTATATTGTACTTTGTAACTTTTTTTAGTTCATTGCAAACATGGATTTGCACTACAGACAATGTGTAGTTCTGCCCTTACTGAGCTTGACAATATAGGTTCCTTTCATTCAATCAGTTAGGACCCAATTTTGGTACATGAACGAGTAAGCATTGGCCCTAGTAGTGCATCATAATAGATTCAAAAAGTGTTAACAATTTCAATAAAGGAAGGCTGTAGATGCCTGAGAATTGTTCCAGAGTGGAAACAGAAGATGGGTCACAGAATGAGAGTGAATGAATGTAAGTATAGGAGCTGGCCCATTTTTGGTTCAGTACCTGGGTAGTGCTTGCTGATTGGTGTCTAAATGTAGCCACCAATCAGCAAGCGCTACCCAGGTTCTGAACCAAAAATGGTCCGGCTTCTAAGCTTACATTCAAGTAAAGATAACAAGATAAGAAAGAAAAAATGATAACAGGAGTAAATTTGAATGTTGCTTAAAATTGCATGCGCTGTCTGAATCCTGAAAATTTAATTTTGAGTAGACTATTCCTTTAAAAGACTCTCCTGCATGATGGAGCTGAAACACTGCATAATTGACATACCAGTCTGTGTGGCTAAGCCTTGTCTGGCTGTATGAAATATTTTTCTGGGAGAGTAAACCAATTATTATGTATCTGCAACTTATACCTTACTCCCCTAATCAATAAATTATGGGAATTTAATAAACCATTTATTATAATAATCTTATACATTTAAAGTTCCTTTGTATCTAGTTCCAATAATCAGGCTAAGTAGATAGTAAAGAAAGAATTTAATAATTACATCTGCTCATTGAAAACATTATACATTACTTATAACACTATATGCCTAGACTTTTATAAGCACAAAACACTGATAAAAATGGCTGAAAAAATGATAGATAAAAATGGTCACTTTAATTTGTATCTTTAAAGGATATCCTAAATCATTCCGGATATTTTAAAATTAATCCTCGATTACATTCACTGATTTAAAAAACACATTCATAATACCATTCATGCTAGTTTTATAAAACTGCTTATGAAAAAATACTCTAAAAAACCTATTTACTTGGGCAAATGACTCAATTCTGAAACTATACAATTTAATAAAATACCTTAAACCTTCCTTATAAAGCTACTTTTCTACTCATATGTGCACCAAACATATCTTAATTACCAGCTTCCATGCCATGAAATTGTATTCCACTGAGGGCAAAAGTTGTCCTTAAAGGGATACTGAACCCACATTTTTTCTTTCATGATTCGGATAGAGCATGCAATTTTAAGCAACTTTCTAATTTACTTCGGTTATCAATTTTTTCTTCGTTCTCTTGATATCTTTATTTGAAAAAGAAGACACCTAAGATAAGGAGCCAACAAATTTGTGGTTCAGAACCATGGACAGCACTTGTTTATTGGTGCTGTCCAATCAGCAAGGACAACCCAGGTTGTTCACCAAAAATGGTCCAGCATCTAAACTTAAATTCTTGCTTTTCAAATAAACATACCAAGAGATTGAAGAAAATTTGATAATAGGTGTACATTAGAAAGTTGCTTAAAATTGCATGCTCTATCTGAATCACAAAAGAAAAAAAATGGGTACAGTGTCCCTTTAAGAACTAAATCCGCTGTATATTTTGCCTTTTACTTTCACTTCCTCAAAGCAAGTAAATGTCCTGTATCTTATAAACTTATAGTGGGAGGGGGAATTGTGAGTCTCACCTTCTTGTTTGTTTAGCTTCACTCCTCCTGTGTTTGGAAAATAGGGAGCCGTTAGCCTCTGCAGCTTACACGCTGCTTCTGTTGTTTGTTAGGTGGGACGTCAGCCATTTTTATCAGTGTTTTGTGCTTATAAAAGTCTAGGCATATAGTGTTATAAGTAATGTATAATGTTTTTGATGAGCAGATGTAATTATTAAATTCTTTCTTTACTATCTACTTAGCTTGATTATTGGAACTAGATACAAATGAACTTTAATTTATAAGATTATATAATAAATGGTTTATTAAACTCCCATCATTTATTGATTAGGGGAGTAAGGCATAAGTTGCAGATACATAATAATTGGTTTACTCTCCCAGAAACATATTAGAATATAAAGTATTTAATATATCCATTTAACCCAATTGCTTGTAGCGCCATCCCCCCCCTTTATTTACTCTATCAAATAAAAATCTGACTATCTAGGAAGGAGGTAGTGATTGGGAAAGGCTATATTGGGCTGAGATCAGCGCTTCAACTCAAATTTTATAACAAATTTATATACAGTTGTTAGAATTGAGCCATATCTATATTTTCGTTTAATTCTGCTGGAAAGAGGGTATCAAATTTATAGATCCAGTAGGTTTCCCTCTGGCATAGGCTTTTAAACCTGTTAATACCCTGTTTATAAGCAATACTTTCCAGAGGGGTAAAACAAAACTGACAATTGTATCCAGAATGGCACTGAACATGATGTCTGGAGACACTATGTTTGAGGCTGCCCTTATCGACATTCCTAAAGTGTTCACCCCATCTGCTTCTCACTTTCCTGATAGTCCTACCTAAATACTGTATCCCACAAGAGCAAGTGAGTAGATATATTACGTACTTAGAACTACAATCCAATCTATCTTTTAATTGGTAAGTATATCCTAAGGTGGTGGAAGTCAAACTAGTAGCCCCATGGGTGATATTTTTACACATATTGCATCTTCTGTAGGGATAGGTCATCAGTTCTACCATTAGTATAGATAGGTTTATTATTATTACAGAAGCAGCGTCATGTTATGCATAAGTACCATCATTATAGTTAACATGACACCATTATATATTTTATTAGTTATTAATGTCTATTATATCTATATAGGAACCTCATACAATAAACACCATCTTCTTTAACACCATCTATGAGCATCCCCACTACACTTTTATATGATTGAATGGATAGTATGTTTATATTATTACTCATGAATAGTTAGTAGCATATACACTTATAGCATAATAGTATAGTCATTCACACAATATGTTAATTTTTAGGGCACATTACTTTAACGATAGATATAGTCAATTCCTAACAATAGTCACTCACTTCCAGCTATTTACACCATCAACTATGATATTATATGACACACTATATCCATATATCATACACAGCAGTTCTCTACTCGAATTATATATGAATAGAACTTACAAAGATACCTATGTTAGATTATTTGTGGCTCCTGGAGTCGTAGAGCTATATATATATATATACATGGGTGTTTCACTCAAACGCTTATTAGCTTATATGAGAACATCTTAGGATATATAGGTTTATTTCATTAATAGACACCTTAAAATGTGTCAGCTTATATAACCATTAGATTACAATCACTAGCATTAAAATAAAAAATAAAAAGCATCATTTGCATTCTCCTCTTTTACACACAACATCATTTTTGTTACACTACATTCACCTTTTCACATTAGTTTATTTATACATATAAACATTAATAGTTAGATTAAGGGATATTTACCACTAATATTTATCACATATTGCTATTTTAAGTCAGATATAATACTTCCTCAAACGAGTTAGATTTATTTATTAGTAGCGATATATCACTTAATACTCATTAGCACACCACATTTTAGTTATTTATATCATCATACTTCATCATCACATTACACAGTTTTAGTAATATATAGGTTGGTTTATATATCAACAAATAAACGTATTAGCATGTTGTCTTTTCTCCAACATAGGTGTGTCCGGTCCACGGCGTCATCCTTACTTGTGGGATATTCTCTTCCCCAACAGGAAATGGCTAGAGCCCAGCAAAGCTGGTCACATGATCCCTCCTAGGCTCCGCCTTCCCCAGTCATTCTCTTTGCCGTTGTACAGGCAACATCTCCACGGAGATGGCTTAGAGTTTTTTAGTGTTTAACTGTAGTTTTTATTATTCAATCAAGAGTTTGTTATTTTAAAATAGTGCTGGTATGTACTATTTACTCTGAAACAGAAAAGAGATGAAGATTTCTGTTTGTAAGAGGAAAATGATTTTAGCAACCGTTACTAAAATCGATGGCTGTTTCCACACAGGACTGTTGAGAGGAATTAACTTCAGTTGGGGGAACAGTGAGCAGACTTTTGCTGCTTAAGGTATGACACATTCTAACAAGACGATGTAATGCTGGAAGCTGTCATTTTCCCTATGGGATCCGGTAAGCCATTTTTATTACAGAAAGAAAAAAAAGGGCTTCACAAGGGCTTTTTAAGACTGTAGACATTTTCTGGGCTAAATCGATTTATATATAAACATATTTTATACTTCATAGCCTTGAGGAATTATTTTAATCTTGGGAATTATGTAAAATAACCGGCAGGCACTGTATTGGACACCTTATTCTCTAGGGGCTTTCCCTAATCACAGGCAGAGTCTCATTTTCGCGCCTCTATTGCGCACTTGTTTTTGAGAAGCATGACATGCAGATGCATGTGTGAGGAGCTCTGATACATAGAAAAGACTTTCTGAAGGCGTCATTTGGTATCGTATTCCCCTTTGGGCTTGGTTGGGTCTCAGCAAAGCAGATACCAGGGACTGTAAAGGGGTTAAATATAAAAACGGCTCCGGTTCCGTTATTTTAAGGGTTAAAGCTTCCAAATTTGGTGTGCAATACTTTTAAGGCTTTAAGACACTGTGGTGAAATTTTGATGAATTTTGAACAATTCCTTCATACTTTTTCGCAATTGCAGTAATAAAGTGTGTTCAGTTTAAAATTTAAAGTGACAGTAACGGTTTATTTTAAAACGTTTTTTGTACTTTGTTATCAGGTTTTTGCCTGTTTAACATGTCTGAACTACCAGATAGACTGTGTTCTGAATGTGGGGAAGCCAAGGTTCCTTCTCATTTAAATAGATGTGATTTATGTGACACAAAATTTAGAGAAAATGATGCCCAAGATGATTCCTCAAGTGAGGGGAGTAAGCATGGTACTGCATCATCCCCTCCTTCGTCTACACCAGTCTTGCCCACACAGGAGGCCCCTAGTACATCTAGCGCGCCAATACTCCTTACTATGCAACAATTAACGGCTGTAATGGATAATTCTATCAAAAACATTTTAGCCAAAATGCCCACTTATCAGCGAAAGCGCGACTGCTCTGTTTTAGAAAATACTGAAGAGCATGAGGACGCTGATGATATTGGTTCTGAAGGGCCCCTACACCAGTCTGAGGGGGCCAGGGAGGTTTTGTCTGAGGGAGAAATTTCAGATTCAGGGAAAATTTCTCAACAAGCTGAACCTGATGTGATTACATTTAAATTTAAATTGGAACATCTCCGCGCTCTGCTTAAGGAGGTGTTAACCACTCTGGATGATTGTGAGAATTTGGTCATTCCAGAGAAACTATGTAAAATGGACAAGTTCCTAGAGGTCCCGGGGCCCCCCGAAGCTTTTCCTATACCCAAGCGGGTGGCGGACATTGTAAATAAAGAATGGGAAAGGCCCGGTATACCTTTCGTCCCTCCCCCCATATTTAAAAAATTGTTTCCTATGGTCGACCCCAGAAAGGACTTATGGCAGACAGTCCCCAAGGTCGAGGGGGCGGTTTCTACTCTAAACAAACGCACCACTATACCCATAGAAGATAGTTGTGCTTTCAAAGATCCTATGGATAAAAAATTAGAAGGTTTGCTTAAAAAGATGTTTGTTCAGCAAGGTTACCTTCTACAACCAATTTCATGCATTGTTCCTGTCACTACAGCAGCGTGTTTCTGGTTCGATGAGCTAGAAAAGGCGCTCAATAATAATTCTTCTTCTTATGAGGAGATTATGGACAGAATTCATGCTCTCAAATTGGCTAATTCTTTCACCCTAGACGCCACTTTGCAATTGGCTAGGTTAGCGGCGAAAAATTCTGGTTTTGCTATTGTGGCGCGCAGAGCGCTTTGGTTAAAATCTTGGTCAGCGGATGCGTCTTCCAAGAACAAATTGCTTAACATTCCTTTCAAGGGGAAAACGCTGTTTGGCCCTGACTTGAAAGAGATTATCTCTGATATCACTGGGGGCAAGGGCCACGCCCTTCCTCAGGATAGGTCTTTCAAGGCCAAAAATAAACCTAATTTTCGTCCCTTTCGCAGAAACGGACCAGCCCCAAGTGCTACGTCCTCTAAGCAAGAGGGTAATACTTCTCAAGCCAAGCCAGCCTGGAGACCAATGCAAGGCTGGAACAAAGGAAAGCAGGCCAAGAAACCTGCAGCTGCTACCAAGACAGCATGAGATGTTGGCCCCCGATCCGGGACCGGATCTGGTGGGGGGCAGACTCTCTCTCTTCGCTCAGGCTTGGGCAAGAGATGTTCTGGATCCTTGGGCACTAGAAATAGTCTCCCAAGGTTATCTTCTGGAATTCAAGGGGCTTCCCCCAAGGGGGAGGTTCCACAAGTCTCAATTGTCTTCAGACCACATAAAAAGACAGGCATTCTTACATTGTGTAGAAGACCTGTTAAAAATGGGAGTGATTCATCCTGTTCCTTTAGGAGAACAAGGGATGGGGTTCTACTCCAATCTGTTCGTAGTTCCCAAAAAAGAGGGAACATTCAGACCAATCTTAGATCTCAAGATCCTAAACAAGTTTCTCAAGGTTCCATCGTTCAAAATGGAAACCATTCGAACAATTCTTCCTTCCATCCAGGAAGGTCAATTCATGACCACGGTGGATTTAAAGGATGCGTATCTACATATTCCTATCCACAAGGAACATCATCGGTTCCTAAGGTTCGCATTCCTGGACAAGCATTACCAGTTTGTGGCACTTCCGTTCGGATTAGCCACTGCTCCAAGGATTTTCACAAAGGTACTAGGGTCCCTTCTAGCGGTGCTAAGACCAAGGGGCATTGCAGTAGTACCTTACTTGGACGACATTCTGATTCAAGCGTCGTCCCTTCCTCAAGCAAAGGCTCACACGGACATTGTCCTGGCCTTTCTCAGATCTCACGGGTGGAAAGTGAACGTAGAAAAAAGTTCTCTATCCCCGTCAACAAGGGTTCCCTTCTTGGGAACAATAATAGACTCCTTAGAAATGAGAATTTTTCTGACAGAGGCCAGAAAATCAAAACTTCTAAACTCTTGTCAAATACTTCATTCTGTTCCTCTTCCTTCCATAGCGCAGTGCATGGAAGTAATAGGTTTGATGGTAGCGGCAATGGACATAGTTCTTTTTGCGCGAATTCATCTAAGACCATTACAACTGTGCATGCTCAGTCAGTGGAATGGGGACTATACAGACTTGTCTCCGACAATACAAGTAGATCAGAGGACCAGAGATTCACTCCGTTGGTGGCTGTCCCTGGACAACCTGTCACAGGGGATGAGCTTCCGCAGACCAGAGTGGGTCATTGTCACGACCGACGCCAGTCTGGTGGGCTGGGGCGCGGTCTGGGGACCCCTGAAAGCTCAGGGTCTTTGGTCTCGGGAAGAATCTCTTCTCCCGATAAATATTCTGGAACTGAGAGCGATATTCAATGCTCTCAAGGCTTGGCCTCAGCTAGCAAGGGCCAAGTTCATACGGTTTCAATCAGACAACATGACGACTGTTGCGTACATCAACCATCAGGGGGGAACAAGGAGTTCCCTGGCGATGGAAGAAGTGACCAAAATCATTCAATGGGCGGAGACTCACTCCTGCCACTTGTCTGCAATCCACATCCCAGGAGTGGAAAATTGGGAAGCGGATTTTCTGAGTCGTCAGACATTTCATCCGGGGGAGTGGGAACTCCATCCGGAAATCTTTGCCCAAATTACTCAATTGTGGGGCATTCCAGACATGGATCTGATGGCCTCTCGTCAGAACTTCAAGGTTCCTTGCTACGGGTCCAGATCCAGGGATCCCAAGGCGACTCTAGTAGATGCACTAGTAGCACCTTGGACCTTCAAACTAGCTTATGTATTCCCGCCGTTTCCTCTCATCCCCAGGCTGGTAGCCAGGATCAATCAGGAGAGGGCATCGGTGATCTTGATAGCTCCTGCGTGGCCACGCAGGACTTGGTATGCAGACCTGGTGAATATGTCATCGGCTCCACCATGGAAGCTACCTTTGAGACGAGACCTTCTTGTTCAAGGTCCGTTCGAACATCCGAATCTGGTCTCACTCCAACTGACTGCTTGGAGATTGAACGCTTGATCTTATCAAAGCGAGGGTTCTCAGATTCTGTCATTGATACTCTTGTTCAGGCCAGAAAGCCTGTAACTAGAAAAATTTACCACAAAATATGGAAAAAATATATCTGTTGGTGTGATTCTAAAGGATTCCCTTGGGACAAGGTAAAAATTCCTAAGATTCTATCCTTTCTTCAAGAAGGTTTGGAGAAAGGATTATCTGCAAGTTCCTTGAAGGGGCAGATTTCTGCCTTGTCTGTGTTACTTCACAAAAAGCTGGCAGCTGTGCCAGATGTTCAAGCCTTTGTTCAGGCTCTGGTTAGAATCAGGCCTGTTTACAAACCTTTGACTCCTCCTTGGAGTCTCAATTTAGTTCTTTCAGTTCTTCAGGGGGTTCCGTTTGAACCCTTACATTCCGTTGATATTAAGTTATTATCTTGGAAAGTTTTGTTTTTGGTTGCAATTTCTTCTGCTAGAAGAGTTTCAGAATTATCTGCCCTGCAGTGTTCCCCTCCTTATCTGGTGTTCCATGCAGATAAGGTGGTTTTACGTACTAAACCTGGTTTTCTTCCGAAAGTTGTTTCTAACAAAAACATTAACCAGGAGATAGTCGTGCCTTCTTTGTGTCCGAATCCAGTTTCAAAGAAGGAACGTTTGTTGCACAATTTGGATGTTGTTCGTGCTCTAAAATTCTATTTAGATGCTACAAAGGATTTTAGACAAACATCTTCCTTGTTTGTTGTTTATTCTGGTAAAAGGAGAGGTCAAAAAGCAACTTCTACCTCTCTCTCTTTTTGGATTAAAAGCATCATCAGATTGGCTTATGAGACTGCCGGACGGCAGCCTCCTGAAAGAATCACAGCTCATTCCACTAGGGCTGTGGCTTCCACATGGGCTTTCAAGAACGAGGCTTCTGTTGATCAGATATGTAAGGCAGCGACTTGGTCTTCACTGCACACTTTTACTAAATTTTACAAGTTTGATACTTTTGCTTCTTCTGAGGCTATTTTTGGGAAAAAGGTTTTGCAAGCCGTGGTGCCTTCCATCTAGGTGACCTGATTTGCTCCCTCCCTTCATCTGTGTCCTAAAGCTTTGGTATTGGTTCCCACAAGTAAGGATGACGCCGTGGACCGGACACACCTATGTTGGAGAAAACAGAATTTATGTTTACCTGATAAATTACTTTCTCCAACGGTGTGTCCGGTCCACGGCCCGCCCTGGTTTTTTAATCAGGTCTGATAATTTATTTTCTTTAACTACAGTCACCACGGTATCATATGGTTTCTCCTATGCAAATATTCCTCCTTTACGTCGGTCGAATGACTGGGGAAGGCGGAGCCTAGGAGGGATCATGTGACCAGCTTTGCTGGGCTCTTTGCCATTTCCTGTTGGGGAAGAGAATATCCCACAAGTAAGGATGACGCTGTGGACCGGACACACCGTTGGAGAAAGTAATTTATCAGGTAAACATAAATTCTGTTTTTTTGCTAACATATTGAAAGACAGACGTAGGCTCTCCTTATAAGGGGCATAGATAGCACCACTAGAATTGTCATATGGCCAAATAGTAATTTGACAGAACCAGCTCTAATAGGAGCCAGTCTGAGCTGAGAGTGACGTTTACGAAGTAATTCCGTGTTTTATTATATGTTCTCTGAAGTAGGCTTGCAAGAATCGCCTATCGAACAATAAGGTATTTATATAATCGTTTTCTACGGACATTGAGTGTAACACACATCCCAACAGCTCTACTAACGAATACATCATCTGTTAGATAGCCAAATAATTGCGTACACTCTAGCTTAGTAGCACAGCACAGGATCTCCTCTTTAAACTATAAATCCGGAAAATAAACGGATATATTCAAAACACGGTTTATTAATGGATCAACTAAGGAATATATATTCCCTTTTTAGCAAACTATACTGACATCGTTGTATAGAGCACTTTTGTCTATGCAATAAATCAACTGATATATGGTGCACATTTATCCAAGTACTAATTGACAGACAGTGATTATACCAGTAAACATGCAGCACATTTATGAGTGGATGCATGCATAGCTGCTAATAATAATAGGACCACCTAGGACTAATGTTTAATACGATTGGGTTCTAAAATAGAAGTACATAAATCTAGTGACACCACACGTAGTGTTGACATGATATTCCCATCAAGGTATTTAAAGTTGTGACTGAATGTATGTATTAAGAATGATTGTGTATTAGAGTATGAATTGATGTCAGACAATCAGAGATTGGTTGACCACATTCCCATTACTACTAATTGGATTAATTATGCACATACACACCTGGGAGGTGTTCCAGCCAATAGAGGATAACATTGATGAAACAGACAGAGGTCTGAGAAACGCGTAGCATTCTGTGATTTTAAATATCAGAGTCATTTGGTTGACTTCTGTTTTTTATGTATACCATTAAATTGTGGAATTTTTAACCATATTTGAGAGTCTGAGCTTATTCTATCTACTGAGGAGATTGGAGTGACCGTCACTAACGCTGTGGCAGTGAGCTGGGACATTGAAGTTCCCAGTCTGCCGGACTGAGCACAATTGGGTGCTGCTCCATTTGTGAGTATTCATTTGTCATGCAAATTATCCATTCTGTACCAACTGTATCACACTAGGAGGCGCCTTTGTCTTGTGATTTCATTCACAGAGAAAGTTTGTATTACTGCCCAGCTTGGGAACCACTGCTTTAAAGTGATTGTAAAGGAATTAGTACCCAGTACCTAAAAATAATCTTAAAAACTATTACCATTGCGTTATGGTAAACATAACTCCGATCCTCCACTCGCATCACCTACTGTATTGAGCAGATCGATGGCGAATCCGGCTTCCTCCAATCGTTGCCTGCCCCCTTTGGCATTCAGCTCGTGGGCTACGCAACGATTGGAGGAAGCCAGATTCGTCTTGGATATGCTAAATACAGTAGGAGATGTGGGCGGAGGATCGGCGTTATGTTTACCATAATGCAATGGTAAGTATTTTTAAAAAGAAGCGTCTTTGTAAAGTTTTTAATGAATTAAAGTGTTTTTAAGATTATTTTTAGATACTGGGAACTAATTCCTTAAACTTTACATTCACTTTAATGCAAGCAGGGCTTTTGCTACTTTAAAGGGACAGTCAACACCAGAATTGTTGTTGTTTAAAAAGATAATAATCCCTTTATTACCCATTCCCCAGTTTTTCATAACCAACACAGTTATAATAATACACCTTCTATCTATGCCTCTGCAAACTGTCCCCTTATTTCAGTTCTTTTGACAGACTTGTAGCTTAGATAATCAGTGCTGACTTCTAGGTAACTTCACGTGCATTAACTCAATGTTATCTATATGACACACATGAACTAACACCCTCTAGTGGTGAAAAACTGTCAAAATGCATTCAGATTAGAGGAGGCCTTCAAGGTCTAACAAATTAGCATATGTGCCTACCTAGGTTTAGCTTTCAACTAAGAATACCAAGAGATCAAAGCAAAATTGGTTATAAAAGTCAATTGGAAAGTTGTTTAAAATGACATGCCCTATTTGAATCATGAAAGTTTATTTTGGACTTGACTGTCCCTTTAAGGTTCATGTCATTTTCATCTCTTATACAACCTAGCGCATAGTGTGTAATGTATGCACTTTTTGCTAGGCATATAATTACTAAAAGGCAAACACTCTGCCAGGAACATAGTTATACATGTATACTGATGTTATTCTGTTAAGTTTGTTCACTAAAACAGCTCCATATCTTAGTGAATTAACTCAGCAGGATAACATAGTAATTAGAATTTTTTCAGGACTCTTTGTGGATCAGACCTTTGATTCTTGTTTCAGGGACATGCTATTGATTTCCAGCAAATTATTTATGGGCCAACTTAGACTTATACCTGGGAGACTTCTAATTAAACATGTTTATTTTAAATTAAGAGATTTGACTTAATATATTACAAAGCAATGTTAAAATATTTATTATCAGAAAACAATTTTTATTTTGTAGAAAAGAGTATAAATCTGGATAATAGGTAATCAATTTATTTTTGGTTTAACTAATACATTTCTCGTCTGCCAAGTCATGCTGTTCCTGCAGCATCTGATCATTTTATTTATGTTTTGTTTTTTTAAAATATACCATTTGTAAATAATTGTAAAATATTGTGTAATGGTACTAATTTTTATATGTGCATGCAGTCCCCTGGGGTGATAGCTAAGTCAGCATAACAAACATTTGAAATCAAAGAAGGACCCCTGTTTGTTTATTTAAAAAAAAAAAAAAAAGGTTCTGATGTTCCTGTTAGGGACAAATGTGTCATTAAATTTAATTTCAGACCTGGTTGTCCAGTTATGTGCCACAAATAAATAAGGGCTTTATGCATGAAATTGTGTATAGCTATGTATGAGAGTTTTTTGTCCTTCAATACTAGAATAGTTCACATATCATCTGACAAGGTGAGATGTTGACGGATAGTTGTCCTTACTAATGTTCCCTTTATGAAAGAGGAACATTTTTAAACAACATTCCAATTTACTTCTATTATCTAATTTGCTTAAAGGAATAGTTTAGTCAAAATTAAACTTTCATGATTCAGATAGAGCATGCAATTTTAAGCAACTTTCTAATTTACTCATATTATCAATTTGTCTTTGTTGGTATCCTTTATTTGAAAAAGCAAGAATGTAAGCATAGGAGCCAGACAATTTTTGGTTCAGAATATGGGTAGCACTTTCCGATTGGTGTCTAAAAATGGGCCGTCTCCTAAGATTAAATTCAAATAAAGGGGGGGTTGGGCGGAGTTAACTGCAGAAGCGGATGGTCGCATCTTTATTGAGCTTCCGGCTCTGGATATACTAAAGGGATTTCTATACTTTATTTTTTGGTCCAAAGTCACTTAGAGACGATTCCCAATCACACATATTTCTCAGGCATGAGTCAGGGAGCATACAAAAGCTTGTTATCACCTGTTTACAAGACAAACTGCTGAGCAAGCTGGTCATCCGAGAACTCCAAGATGGCGCTGATCTTGTGGGAGAAGGAAGTCATAGCACTTATAGATACTCATTTCTGCAATTTAATGCACGTACTCTTAGAGGCATTTGAGCAAGTACCGCCTGCTACCGTACAGCCAGACCACTCAGAGAAGCTACTCAGCCTATATGAGGATAATACCCGCATTTGCCCCAAAGCATTTGTGTCCGAGATCACGCACACCAATCTCATACAAGATGAAGGGACCCTTCCTGTGCAAGTCTCCCAGCTACCGGCAGCCACTATAGTTACCACTTTAGGTTTACGGCGCCCACATATGCGCAGCAGTTCTCCCAACCGCTGATACTTATCAGATTTGTGCCGACGCCGGAACCCAGCTCGGGTCCGCAGCGTGGAGATCTTCTTCCTCCACCTGCTCTCTCCTCGGTCAGGGAGCTGTGCGGAGATGTGGTCATACCGAGTGCTTGCATCATTGGAGCTACGGCTGTCGACTTGGTCTTGGAACTGGTGGGAGATGGTGGTCCCCAACTGAGATTGCGGTGTGCTTTCTGTGTCCTGCGTCTTCTGGCTGGGGTGGAGGTGCCCTGGAGCCTTGGGAGACTTGCTTCTGTCACGCCTAGAACCGGAGTTGGCTAAAATTTTCCTGTCCTGTTGCTCAGATTACAGAGTCGGAGTTAGACTGACACTGTGTGATTTAAAATGTCACTTAGTTAATCATATGACTTATTTTTTTTATTCTCAAATCTATATTGGGAACTTGTGTTTTCATTGTACTTTATAATGAAACCTTTTCTCTGACGGTATAAGGCCACATGGCAATAGGAACTTTCTAAGGACACTATTGGTACAGGTCTGGTGGTTATTTTTATTTTTGAGTACTAATGTTAATGGTCTACGAATGCTTATATATGCACAGTAGGTTCCTTATATATTTCTTCTATGACTACCTGAGCCCAGTACTAGGGGAATCCATTTGATTGTGAGGTACATATGCCCAGCATACCTTAAGGCTTGGATGTATTTTGTACATGTTTTTTGACGTACTTTCACCTAACGAAAATGTTTAATAATACCATGTACATGATATCTACTTATTCTACCTACTTTCACTTACAGTGCAATAATCTCTACATATTTTTATTTTGCCTTTTATACTATAAGTCTGCTGCAATTGAGGCATAGAAGTGCATATTGTCTATACATTGTATTAACCCATTCCGGTACACACTCTGGGTGCTTGTACTATGTGCTCTGCTGTGTTTGGAGGGTTTTGCCTGTTAGTGATGTCCCATGACATGTTCTCATAGAGTTTTAGTTTGATAAAATCTTTATGGTACCTCAGTATTTGGGAAATTACATATAGAAATTGTTAAATGCTCCTAGTCGAACGATCTTCCACATGGAGAGGCTGCATAGCCACCCCCCAGAGTAAGATACCAATGAGCTATGAAAAGGGTGCCTTTGGCTATATGTGTGAGGCAATGTTCTCTTTTAAAGTTTACATCTACTTACTGTATTATTTTTCCTAATTGTTATTGACATCTGTTTTTTTTTCTTTCTTTTTTATATATATACACCTGCCTATCGCTGGGTATAGGGCCCATGCCCGGACGATGGGAGTAGGCTGTGACAATATAGATGTCTTTGTGCCTCTCTTTGCATTTTTGTAAGTTATGTTGCTCTGTAATGTAATGGAAGTGGGTATTATTCTGGGCTGAGGTTATTTATGCTTAAATGTTAATTGGTTACTAAATGATAGGATTCCAGACATAGCAGGAAAGATATTATGGTCTCCCTCAACTCAATACTTATTGTCCTTAACCAATTAGTGTTGCCTCATCTGTTTCCATGTGGATCTTTCTATGTTTCCATATATTATTCTCCTCTATGTCCCACTTGCTTACCTCAACATGAGAACACCTATATAGAACCTATATACTCAAAGGCTCTTGTTTCCAAACTTGGAAAAATTTTGACTAGTTTCCACCCCTCCTTATGTACATCTATAAAATCTCCGCCTCCCCCCCCCTCCCCTGTTACTCTCTGGCGCACGTGAGTGTGTCCAGAGGGATATACACGTTTTTTCTCGTAACATACCGTAATTTCCCTGTATTATACTTGAATATTTCTTAACTACCCTTTTCTGGAGGCCCTAATGTGGTCAGATTTATGTTTGACACTTACCTTTTTACCATAGGCTTCAATTTGTTATTAACGCTTTATATCATTCTGGGTTAATTTATGTTTCTTATGTAATAAAATAGAAAATGTGAGGTTTATTTCTATTAATATATCTGTGATGTAACAGTACTGTTTTTTTTGAGATTGATATGTTTTCTTTTTGTACCTGTATATGACTTCTGCAACTCAGTTGTATCTAGACTTAATGTTTTCCGGTTCCTTTTATGGGCCTCTATTTGATATTTATGCTTTATGTCACTCTAGGCCAATGTATGCTTCTTATGTATTGAGATAGAAAATGTGAGGTCTGTTTTTACTATTTTAGCACAATTGTGATGTAGCAGAACTGTTTATTCTGTGAGTGATATGATTTATCTTAATGTCTGTACATGACTTTTGCAACTCAGAATGTCTGTTATTTTAGATATTTTACCTCAATAAAAATTTAAACAAAAAAAAAAATTCAAATAAAGATACCAAGAGAGCAACGAAAAATTGATAATAGGAGTAAATTACAAAGTTGTTTAAAATTGCATGCTCTATCTGAATCATGAAAGTTTAATTTTGACTAGACTATTCCTTTAAGACTCCTTCTTAGACAGAATTTCTTTTGTTGAAGAAATTGCAATGCCCATGGGTGAGCCAATCGCACAAGGCATCTATGTGCAGCCACCAATCAGCGACTACCGAGCCTATCTAGATATGCTTTTAAACAAATGATATCTAGAGAATAAGGCAAATTAGATAATAGAACTAATTTGGAAAGTTGTTTAAAATTGTTTCTCTATATGAATCATGAAAGAAACATTTTGGGTTTCATGTCCCTTTAACACACACATAGAAAGGTTCATAGCCTTTGCAGCAACACTGTTAATATAAAACAAACTCTTTTGTTTGTATAGTCACTGAAATATATATACTCTTTATGACACAGAGTTTAATTGCTGAATATATATTAAGAGAGCACTCGTGCTTTTCCCATCTTTTGTGCATTTGAGTGAGAACTTAAATGTTGGCTGTAACTTACAGTTTGTCATTGATTTTTCCATAGCTTTTAAAGACTATAAACATACATAAAGTATAGTGAAGAGACAAACAGTATATGATTGTGTGGACGCAAACTTTTATTTTTTGCAGGAGGTTTAAAGTGAAAGTAAATTTTTCGAGTGGACAATATTGCTATAGTATAATATAGTCACCAAGATTATAGTTGCTAACTTCATTTTTAAATAAAAATGTTAGACATGTGATATTTTATATATTTATGATCGCCGTTTTATTACCCTTCCTCCGCCCACTTGCTCTTTTCCGGGTTTCTGTATTCAACTGATTTTCTGCTGTCCCAACCGCCGCATGCGTAAGTCGACGTGCGCGTTCTTCTGATTGCTAACTAACTTTCTCCGCAAAGATACATACTAGCAATGAATCTTTTGATTAATTGTTTAGTCACTTAGTGGCTTCCGTGAACGCGCTAGTGGTCTGCGATAGAATGAAAGGTTTCACGCATGCGCATTAGAACAAGTGGGAGGTAATCATGGCGAGTTAGACGCCAATGGGGTAGCCAATCTGTTAAATACGGATGAAAAGTCACGCTGTTATTAGAAATTTTTTTATGCAGGTGGAGCAACGGCGACAATATTCGGCAAACTAAATAACTAAATATAGAGAGTTATAAAGCGATCTATACAGAATCATGAATTAAAGTACACTTTATTTTGTAATTAAGTTACATTGCTAATGAACAATTAGTATAACTTTACTTTCACTTTAAGATTATTTATTTAGTATGACAGTTCACTGAATATTATTATTTTGAAATTTTCTTTAGTTTGTCTTCAAATACATGGTTACATGGGTAAACAGACAAAATAATAACAATATCTGATCAAGTTACTTGAAATTCCTACATACATTTATCATTTATCTGAGACGTTAATGTACAGATCAACAGTGTGTTACTTCTCACATCAATCCTATTTATCCACAGTATGTCAGGAAAAGTAAAGAGGGGATGGGGAAAGGAGAAGATAAAAAAAAAATCATGTTCCACCAGGCGCTTTTATTTATGTAGGCCCAAATAAATAATCTCTTAAATCCCAAACTATCCAACCTCCTCTATCTTTCCACCTCCAGTCCTTCTTCCCAAAGTATCCAGTTTTCCCATATTGCTATAATTTCATCCATATTATTTATAAAAATTACTGCTGTTTCTGACCTTTTTTTGTAATATCTAATTTTGTTTAGTATTATGTCAATATGTGGAATAGGTTTGTTCGAATATTTAGCGATACAGACACGAGTGACTGTGCAAACGATTGCTATTAGCTTGAATATTTAGCAGTCTTTAATTGGATTATGTATCAAAGCTTGTTGTCGTGTTAGTACAATCTTTCTGCCTATGACATCACTAATAAGGTTCGATACCCTGTTCCATAAACTTGTGATTTCTGAACAAGACCACCACATATGAAAATATGTGCCAATCTCTACACAATTTCTAAAACATGTCTGTGGGATATCTTGACTTATATGATGAAGTCTGGTCAGACTCAAGCACCACCAATATACTACCTTCAAATAGTTTTCTTTTAGGTTAGCACTACATGTAAATGGCGTTCCTGACTTAACTTGGGTTATCCATTTAGATTTATCTAGTGTGGTTAGTAGTTTACATTCCCATTTTTGCATGTAAGGCAATTTTTGTGTATCTTGAGCAAAATTAATTAAAGAATATATTCCAGAGATGGAACTTCTTGTTCTTGATTTAGCTAGGCAGAGGGATTCAAAAAAGGTTGGGAGGGCCTCACTTTCTGATTTGATTATGTTTCTGAGTCTAGAGTTCAGTTGGAAGTAGTGAAACCAAGAGTTAGGAGCAGAGGAGGAACGTTTTGAATAACACTCATAAGAGATTATACCTGGTCCCGACAGCACATCTGCAATTCTATAAAGTCCTTTATTAGCCCATATATCGATTAAAGTTTTATCGACATATGGAATCAAGGCTGTCAAGGGAGTTGCCCTGAAGTTCTTTTTTAGTAGGGAAATTTTTTTTTTTTGAAAAGTCCCAAATATTGATACTTTTGGATATTGAAAGATAAAGTCTCCAATCAGAGGGTCTCCTTGTTTCTTCCATCCACAAAAGTTGTGAGATGGGGTGCACTCCGACCATATCACTCTCCAGTCTCACCCATGCAATATCATCCTGTAAATTGTGCCATAATGAGATCTGTGCCAACCTAGCTGAATAATAGTAGGATCTTAGATCTGGGACTCCCAACCCTCCTCCCATTCTATGTGTAATCATTGTTTTTTTTATTCATTCTCTGTCTCCCCTCCCCCAAATAAAGGACATAATATCTGATTGAAACTTATTAAAGGGCCACTAAACCCAAAATCTTTCTTTCATGATTCAGAAAGAGAATACAAATTTAAACAACATTACAATTTACTTATTATTTATTTTGCTTAATTTTTTAGATATCCTTAGTTAAAGAAAAAGCAATGCACATGGGTGAGCCAATCACACAAGGCTTCTATGTGCAGCAACCAATCAGCAGCTACTGAGCATATCTAGATATGCTTTTCAGCAAAGAATATCAAGAGAATAAAGCAAATGAGATAATAGAAGTAAATTAGAAAGATGTTCAAAATTGCATTCTCTTTCTAAATCATGAAAGAAAAAATGTCTGTTTCATGTCCCTTTAAGTTCTCTCATAGGTATGGGAATGGGCAAGGATCTAAATAAGTACAGAAGCCTGGGTAAAATCGTCATCTTACTAACTGTTATTCTACCATAGAATGATATTTTATATTTACTTCATTTGGACATTTCTGTTCTGAGTCTAGAAAAGAGTTGGAGGTAATTGGTTCGATAAAGGTTTTCAATTTTATCAGTAATGGCAATTCCTAGATATGTAAGGGCTTTAGTTACCCATTTAAATTCAGAATTTATTTGCAATACCTTTTTCGTATGATCAAGTATCTTTATCCCCAGAGCTTCACACTTGCTATTATTTATTTTGTATCCTGAAAGTTTCCAGAATATTTCAATTATTTATTAAATGACTGGGAGTGACATAATGGGTTTCGTCAGGGTGATGATAATATCATCGGCAAGTAAAGCAATTTTATGTTCTCTGTTATTAACCATAATTCCCGAAATATCTTTATTTAGTCTTGCAGCAAGGGGCTCAATACATAACGCAAATATGAGTGGGGAAAGGAGACATCCCTGCCTGGTACCATTGAAAATATTGATGGTTGTGGATTGATAGTCAGCTAGTCTAATATGAGCAGTGGGGTTGGAATATATTACGGATAGAGCTTTTTTAAATGATCCCCTAATACCAAACCCATCCAGAACCTGAAACATGTAGGGCCATGAAATGCTGTTGAATGCCTTCTCTCCATCCAACGAGAGGAACAGAGAAGGCACTCCTTTTATGTTATATAATTCTATGGATATTATCAGGGGCTTCCCTATGTTTTATGAAACCAACTTGATCTGGAGAAATTAAGGTGGACAATAAAGGCTTGAGTTGATTTGCTAAAAGTTTGGTAAATAGTTTCAGGTCCTGGTTAATAAGGGAGATGGGTCTGTAGTTCTGACAGTGTAGTATGTCTTTACCAGGTTTGGGTATAACCGTAATCCTAGCAGATAGCATATCTTTTGGGATTTGATGTCCCTGCATAATATTATTGAAAAAGTCTACTAATTTAGGGGCTAGGTTCCCTGCTAAGGTTTTATAGAAAAGGCCAGGAAACCCATCTTGGCCTCGTGCTTTTGAGGGTTTTAATTGTTAAATGGCTCCTACTACTTCAGCTAAGGATATTGGGGAGGTTACTTTATAGATTCCTTATCTAATGATGGTAGTTTGCATTCTGCTAGGATTTATTTAATAGATTTATCTAACCGCTCGTTCAATTGCCCTGAAGACAAGTGATATAATTTTTGATAGTATTCAGCAAAGGAATAGGCTATCTCTTTGGGGTTATTAGTAAACTTCCCAGTCTTTGTTTGGATTTGGGGAATAGAGGTATATTTTGTAATGTCTTTTATCTTTCTCGCTAGCATATAGTCCGGCTTATTCGCAAATACAAAATATGAAGCATCTACCATTTTTAAAAAGTACATTGCCTCTTTATGAAGGAGGTCATCAAATTTGTTTTTCTTAAGTTTAAGATCGTTAATTCAGGTTTGTGAAGGATCAGAGTGCACCCCCCTCTGGGCAATTTCAATGTCTTGCCTTAGTTGTTTAATTAGATTATTTCTAGTCTTAATGTTTTGGGCATTTTCTTTAATCAGTAATCCTCTAATAAAGGCTTTGAAAGCTCCCCATACTGACAATGGATTTTTAGTTGTATCTTTATTGGTGGATATAAAGTGTTGGATGTTTTCCTTAAATCTAGCTAGTACCAAGGGGTCTCTAAAAACTGTAGTGTTAAGTGACAAGGACCTGTCCCTGGAGGGATCAAAGACTTCCCTTCAGTGTAAGCTCAACCATAGAATGGTCCGACCAAGTACTCAGAATTATATCAGATGATTGCACCAGTGGAAGAAGTATTTGACTAATGAAGATGTAGTCAATTCTGGTATGAGATTTATCTACTGGGGAATAAAATGTGTAATCCCTCTCACCTCTATGTAAAACCCTCCACCCGTCAATAAGGTTGTGATCAAGGAAAACATCACTCAGTTTCTTCTTTTGGGATCTGCTCCCGCTCGTCTGGGTAATACTTGATCTGTCCCTGTCTGGGTCCAAGATCAAATTAAAATCCCCTGACAATATTATTTTGTATTTTTTCCAATAGGTAAGAAGTTTGCTGATTTTAGATATAAAGGGTATTTGCATTAGGGGCATAAATATTGCCCATTACACTGGGCATCCATGAATAAGCCTCTTAATATTAAAACCGTCCCTCTCCATCTCTAATAATTTCTTGTTCATTAAATTTTAAAGAAGAGTGAAGCAAAATAGAAACACCACATTTTTTTAGTCTTGCCTATTGCATGATATTGACAAGTGAATGCAGAATCCCAATATTTGGGTGTTTGAACTTTGGTGAAATAAGTCTCCTGTAACATGACGATATATGCTTTACGGGATTTATAATCAATAATAGCCTTTTTTTCTTTTCACATTGGAGTGCAATCCCCTGACTTTATGTGTGATTATTTTAATGGACCTGACTATACAGGATTAATATATATTTCTCTTGTAAGGTGTATCCAGTCCACAGATCATCCATTACTTGTGGGATATTCTCATTCCCAACAGGAAGTTGCAAGAGGACACCCACAGCAGAGCTGTAATATAGCTCCTCCCCTAACTGTCATAGCCAGTCATTCTCTTGCAACTCTCAACAAGCTAGGATGTTGTAGGAGAGAGTGGTTAAATATAGTTAGTTTATTTTCTTCAATCAAAAGTTTGTTATTTTTAAATAGTACCGGAGTTGTGCTATTTTATCTCAGGCAGTAAATAGAAGAAGAATCTGCCTGAGGTTTCTATGATCTTAGCAGGTTGTAACTAAGATCCATTGCTATTCTCACATATGTCTGAGGGGATTACACAGATGAGGTAACTTCAGCGAGAGAATGGCGTGCAGTTTATTCTGCTATCAGGTATGTGCAGTTATAATTCTAGAGATGGAAAACACTAGAAAATGCTGCTGATACCGGATTAATGTAAGTTAAGCCTGAATACAGTGATTTAATAACGACTGGTATCATGCTTACTCCCAGGGGTAATACCCTTATGATATTGCAATATAAACGTTTGCTGGCATGTTTAATCGTTTTTATATATGCATTGGTGATAAAACTTTATTGGGGCCTAGTTTTTTCCACATGGCTGGCTTAAATTTTGACTAGAAACAGTTTTACTGAGGCTTTCCACTGTTATAGTATAAAAGTTACAGTTGGTGCAGTTAAAATTACAAACTGTGACATCCAGCTTCCCTCAGGAGTCCCCTGTATGCTATAGGACATCTCTAAAGGGCTCAAAGGCTTTCCAAAGTCGTTTATTGGGGAAGGTAGGACCACAGCTTGCTGTGGCAGTTGGTTGTGACTGTTAAAAAAAAACAAAACAAAAAAAAACACGTCTATTTCGTTTTTTTGATCCATTTTTTGAACTAAGGGGTTAATCATCCATTTGCAAGTGGATGCAATGCTCTGCTAGCCTATTACATACACTGTAAAAATTTTGTTTGATTTACTGCATTTTCTTTCATGTAATTAGCAAGAGTCCATGAGCTAGTGACGTATGAGATATACATTCCTACCAGGAGGGGCAAAGTTTCCCAAACCTCAAAATGCCTATAAATACACCCCTCACCACACCCACAATTCAGTTTTACAAACTTTGCCTCCGATGGAGGTGGTGAAGTAAGTTTGTGCTAGATTCTACGTTGATATGCGCTCCGCAGCAAGTTGGAGCCCGGTTTTCCTCTCAGCGTGCAGTGAATGTCAGAGGGATGTGAGGAGAGTATTGCCTATTTGAATGCAGTGATCTCCTTCTACGGGGTCTTTTTCATAGGTTCTCTGTTATCGGTCGTAGAGATTCATCTCTTACCTCCCTTTTCAGATCGACGATATACTCTTATATATACCATTACCTCTGCTGATTCTCGTTTCAGTACTGGTTTGGCTTTCTACAAACATGTAGATGAGTGTCCTGGGGTAAGTAAATCTTATTTTCTGTGACACTCTAAGCTATGGTTGGGCACTTTGTTTATAAAGTTCTAAATATATGTATTCAAACATTTATTTGCCTTGCCTCAGAATGTTCAACTTTCCTTATTTTTCAGACAGTCAGTTTCATATTTGGGATAATGCATTTGATTTAATCATTTTTTCTTACCTTCAAAAAATTTGACTCTTTTTCCCTGTGGGCTGTTAGTCTCGCGGGGGCTGAAAATGCTTCATTTTATTGCGTCATTCTTGGTGCGGACTTTTTTGGCGCAAAAAATTATTTTCTGTTTCCGGCGTCATACGTGTCGCCGGAAGTTGCGTCATTTTTTGACGTTATTTTGCGCCAAAAATGTCGGCGTTCCGGATGTGGCGTCATTTTTGGCGCCAAAAGCATTTAGGCGCCAAATAATGTGGGCGTCTTATTTGGCGCTAAAAAATATGGGCGTCGCTTTTGTCTCCACATTATTTAAGTCTCATTTTTCATTGCTTCTGGTTGCTAGAAGCTTGTTCTTTGGCATTTTTTCCCATTCCTGAAACTGTCATTTAAGGAATTTGATCAATTTTGCTTTATATGTTGTTTTTTCTCTTACATATTGCAAGATGTCTCACGTTGCATCTGAGTCAGAAGATACTACAGTAAAATCGCTGTCTAGTGCTGGATCTACCAAAGCTAAGTGTATCTGCTGTAAACTTTTGGTAGCTATTCCTCCAGCTGTTGTTTGTATTGATTGTCATGACAAACTTGTTAATGCAGATAATATTTCCTTTAGTAAAGTACCATTGCCTGTTGCAGTTCCTTCAACATCTAAGGTGCAGAATGTTCCTGATAACATAAGAGATTTTGTTTCTGAATCCATAAAGAAGGCTATGTCTGTTATTTCTCCTTCTAGTAAACGTAAAAAATCTTTTAAAACTCCTCTCCCTACAGATGAATTTTTAAATGAACATCATCATTCTGATTCTGATGACTCTTCTGGTTCAGAGGATTCTGTCTCAGAGGTTGATGCTGATAAATCTTCATATTTATTTAAAATGGAATTTATTCGTTCTTTACTTAAAGAAGTTCTAATTGCTTTAGAAATAGAGGATTCTGGTCCTCTTGATACTAATTCTAAACATTTGGATAAGGTATTTAAATCTCCTGTGGTTATTCCAGAAGTTTTTTCTGTTCCTAATGCTATTTCTGCAGTAATTTCCAAAGAATGGGATAAATTGGGTAATTCATTTACTCCTTCTAAACGTTTTAAGCAATTATATCCTGTGCCGTCTGACAGATTAGAATTTTGGGACAAAATCCCTAAAGTTGATGGGGCTATTTCTACCCTTGCTAAACGTACTACTATTCCTACGTCAGATGGTACTTCGTTTAAGGATCCTTTAGATAGGAAAATTGAATCCTTTCTAAGAAAAGCTTATCTGTGTTCAGGTAATCTTCTTAGACCTGCTATATCTTTGGCGGATGTTGCTGCAGCTTCAACTTTTTGGTTGGAAACTTTAGCGCAACAAGTAACACATCATGATTCTCATGATATTATTATTCTTCTTCAGCATGCTAATAATTTTATCTGTGATGCCATCTTTGATATTATCAGAGTTGATGTCAGGTTTATGTCTCTAGCTATTTTAGCTAGAAGAGCTTTATGGCTTAAGACTTGGAATGCTGATATGGCTTCTAAATCAACTCTACTTTCCATTTCTTTCCAGGGTAACAAATTATTTGGTTCTCAGTTGGATTCTATTATTTCAACTGTTACTGGTGGGAAAGGAACTTTTTTACCACAGGATAAAAAATCTAAGGGTAAAAACAGGGCTAATAATCGTTTTCGTTCCTTTCGTTTCAACAAAGAACAAAAGTCTGATCCTTCATCCTCAGGAGCAGTTTCAGTTTGGAAACCATCTCCAATCTGGAATAAATCCAAGCCAGCCAGAAAGGCAAAGCCTGCTTCTAAGTCCACATGAAGGTGCGGCCCTCATTCCAGCTCAGCTGGTAGGGGGCAGGTTACGTTTTTTCAAAGAAATTTGGATCAATTCTGTTCACAATCTTTGGATTCAGAACATTGTTTCAGAAGGGTACAGAATTGGTTTCAAGATGAGACCTCCTGCAAAGAGATTTTTTCTTTCCCGTGTCCCAGTAAATCCAGTAAAAGCTCAAGCATTTCTGAATTGTGTTTCAGATCTAGAGTTGACTGGAGTAATTATGCCAGTTCCAGTTCAGGAACAGGGGATGGGGTTTTATTCAAATCTCTTCATTGTACCAAAGAAGGAGAATTCCTTCAGACCAGTTCTGGATCTAAAAATATTGAATCGTTATGTAAGGATACCAACGTTCAAGATGTTAACTGTAAGGACTATCTTGCCTTTTGTTCAGCAAGGGAATTATATGTCCACAATAGATTTACAGGATGCATATCTGCATATTCCGATTCATCCAGATCATTATCGGTTCCTGAGATTCTCTTTTCTGGACAAGCATTACCAGTTTGTGGCTCTGCTGTTTGGCCTAGCTACAGCTCCAAGAATTTTTACAAAGGTTCTCGGTGCCCTTCTGTCTGTAATAAGAGAACAGGGTATTGTGGTATTTCCTTATTTGGACGATATCTTGGTACTTGCTCAGTCTTTACATTTAGCAGAATTTCATACGAATCGACTTGTGTTGTTTCTTCAAGATCATGGTTGGAGGATCAATTTACCAAAAAGTTCATTGATTCCTCAGACAAGGGTAACCTTTCTGGGTTTCCAGATAGATTCAGTGTCCATGACTCTGTCTTTAACAGACAAGAGACGTCTAAAACTGATTGCAGCTTGTCGAAACCTTCAGTCACAATCATTCCCTTCGGTAGCCTTATGCATGGAAATTCTAGGTCTTATGACTGCTGCATCGGACGCGATCCCCTTTGCTCGTTTTCACATGCGACCTCTTCAGCTTTGTATGCTGAATCAATGGTGCAAGGATTACACAAAGATATCTCAATTAATATCTTTAAAACCGATTGTTCGACACTCTCTAACGTGGTGGACAGATCACCATTGTTTAATTCAGGGGGCTTCTTTTGTGCTTCCGACCTGGACTGTAATTTCAACAGATGCAAGTCTCACAGGTTGGGGAGCTGTGTGGGGATCTCTGACGGCACAAGGAGTTTGGGAATCTCAGGAGGTGAGATTACCAATCAATATTTTGGAACTCCGTGCAATTTTCAGAGCTCTTCAGTTTTGGCCTCTTCTGAAGAGAGAATCGTTCATTTGTTTTCAGACAGACAATGTCACAACTGTGGCATACATCAATCATCAAGGAGGAACTCACAGTCCTCTGGCTATGAAAGAAGTATCTCGAATTTTGGTTTGGGCGGAATCCAGCTCCTGTCTAATCTCTGCGGTTCATATCCCAGGTGTAGACAATTGGGAAGCGGATTATCTCAGTCGCCAAACGTTGCATCCGGGCGAATGGTCTCTTCACCCAGAGGTATTTCTTCAGATTGTTCAAATGTGGGAACTTCCAGAAATAGATTTGATGGCGTCCCATCTAAACAAGAAACTTCCCAGGTATCTGTCCAGATCCCGGGATCCTCAGGCGGAGGCAGTGGATGCATTATCACTTCCTTGGAAGTATCATCCTGCCTATATCTTTCCGCCTCTAGTTCTTCTTCCAAGAGTAATCTCCAAGATTCTGAAGGAATGCTCGTTTGTTCTGCTGGTAGCTCCGGCATGGCCTCACAGGTTTTGGTATGCGGATCTTGTCCGGATGGCCTCTTGCCAACCGTGGACTCTTCCGTTAAGACCAGACCTTCTGTCACAAGGTCCTTTTTTCCATCAGGATCTGAAATCCTTAAATTTAAAGGTATGGAGATTGAACGCTTGATTCTTCGTCAAAGAGGTTTCTCTGACTCTGTGATTAATACTATGTTACAGGCTCGTAAATCTGTATCTAGAGAGATATATTATAGAGTCTGGAAGACTTATATTTCTTGGTGTATTTCTCATCATTTTTCTTGGCATTCTTTTAGAATTCCGAGAATTTTACAGTTTCTTCAGGATGGTTTAGATAAAGGTTTGTCCGCAAGTTCCTTGAAAGGACAAATCTCTGCTCTTTCTGTTCTTTTTCACAGAAAGATTGCTATTCTTCCTGATATTCATTGTTTTGTACAAGCTTTGGTTCGTATAAAACCTGTCATTAAGTCAATTTCTCCTCCTTGGAGTTTGAATTTGTTTCTGGGGGCTCTTCAAGCTCCTCCGTTTGAACCTATGCATTCATTGGACATTAAATTACTTTCTTGGAAAGTTTTGTTCCTTTTGGCCATCTCTTCTGCCAGAAGAGTTTCTGAATTATCTGCTCTTTCTTGTGAGTCTCCTTTTCTGATTTTTCATCAGGATAAGGCGGTGTTGCGAACTTCTTTTGAATTTTTACCTAAAGTTGTGAATTCCAACAACATTAGTAGAGAAATTGTGGTTCCTTCATTATGTCCTAATCCTAAGAATTCTAAGGAGAAATCGTTGCATTCTTTGGATGTGGTTAGAGCTTTGAAATATTATGTTGAAGCTACTAAATCTTTCCGAAAGACTTCTAGTCTATTTGTTATCTTTTCCGGTTCTAGAAAAGGCCAGAAAGCTTCTGCCATTTCTTTGGCATCTTGGTTGAAATCTTTAATTCATCTTGCCTATGTTGAGTCGGGTAAAACTCCGCCTCAGAGAATTACAGCTCATTCTACTAGGTCAGTTTCTACTTCCTGGGCGTTTAGGAATGAAGCTTCGGTTGATCAGATTTGCAAAGCAGCAACTTGGCCCTCTTTGCATACTTTTACTAAATTCTACCATTTTGATGTATTTTCTTCTTCTGAAGCAGTTTTTGGTAGAAAAGTACTTCAGGCAGCGGTTTCAGTTTGAATCTTCTGCTTATGTTTTTCGTTAAACTTTATTTTGGGTGTGGATTATTTTCAGCAGGAATTGGCTGTCTTTATTTTATCCCTCCCTCTCTAGTGACTCTTGTGTGGAAAGATCCACATCTTGGGTAATCATTATCCCATACGTCACTAGCTCATGGACTCTTGCTAATTACATGAAAGAAAACATAATTTATGTAAGAACTTACCTGATAAATTCATTTCTTTCATATTAGCAAGAGTCCATGAGGCCCGCCCTTTTTTTGTGGTGGTTTTGATTTTGTATAAAGCACAATTATTCCAATTCCTTATTTTATATGCTTTCGCACTTTTTTATCACCCCACTTCTTGGCTATTCGTTAAACTGAATTGTGGGTGTGGTGAGGGGTGTATTTATAGGCATTTTGAGGTTTGGGAAACTTTGCCCCTCCTGGTAGGAATGTATATCTCATACGTCACTAGCTCATGGACTCTTGCTAATATGAAAGAAATGAATTTATCAGGTAAGTTCTTACATAAATTATGTTTTTTCACTGTTTTTCAAATTCTGACAAAATTTGTTTCTCTTAAAGGCACAGTACCGTTTTTTATATTTGCTTGTTAACTTGATTTAAAGTGTTTTCCAAGCTTGCTAGTCTCATTGCTAGTCTGTATAAACATGTCTGACATAGAAGAAACTCCTTGTTCATTATGTTTAAAAGCCATGGTGGAACCCCCTCTTAGAATGTGTACCAAATGTACTGATTTCATTTTATGCAATAAAGATCATATTCTGTTTTTAAAAAAATTAACACCAGAGGAATCTGACGAGGGGAAAGTTATGCCGATAACTCTCCCCACGTGTCAGACCCTTTGACTCCCGCCCAAGGGACTCACGCTCAAATGGCGCCAAGTACATCTAGGGCGCCCATAGCGTTTACTTTACAAGACATGGCGGCAGTCATGGATAATACACTGTCAGCGGTATTAGCCAGACTACCTGAACTTAGAGGTTAGCGAGATAGCTCTGGGGTGAGACAAAATGCAGAGCATACTGACGCTTTAAGAACCATGTCTGATACTGCCTCACAATATGCAGAAGCTGAGGAAGGAGAGCTTCAGTCAGTGGGTGATGTTAATGACTCAGGAAAGATACCTGATTCTAATATTTCTACATTTAAATTTAAGCTTGAACACCTCCCCGTGTTACTTAGGGAGGTTTTAGCTGCTCTGAATGACTGTGATACCATTGCAGTGCCAGAGAAATTTTGTAGACTGGATAAATGCTTTGCAGTGCCTGTGTGTACTGATGTTTTTCCAATACCTAAAAGGTTTACAGAAATTATTAATAAGGAATGGGATAGACCAGGTGTGCCGTTCTCTTCCCCTTCTATTTTTAGAAAAATGTTTTCCAATAGACGCCACCACACGGGACTTATGGCAGACAGTCCCTAAGGTGGAGGGAGCAGTTTCTACTCTAGCAAAGCGTACTACTATCCCTGTCGAGGACAGTTGTGCTTTTTTAGAGCCAATGGATAAAAAATTAGAAGGTTACCTTAAGAAAATATTTATTCAACAAGGTTTTATCCTACAGCCCATTGCATGCATTGCCCCTGTCACTGCTGCTGCGGCGTACTGGTTTGAGTCTCTGGAAGAGGCTTTACAGGTAGAGACTCCATTGGATGACATACTTAGCAAACTTAAAGCACTTAAGCTAGCCAATTTATTTTATTTCTGATGCCATTGTTCATTTGAATAAACTAACGGCTAAGAATTCTGGTTTTGCTATACAGGCGCGCAGAGCGATATGGCTTAAATCATGGTCAGCTGACGTGACTTTAAAATCTAAGCTACTTAACATTCCCTTCAAGGGGCAGACCCTATTCGGGCCTGGTTTGAAGGAGATTATTGCTGATCTCACGGGAGGAAAAGGTTGTGCCCTTCCTCAGGACAGGTCCAAATCTAGGGCCAAACAGTCTAATTTTCGTGCCTTTCGAAACTTCAAGGCAGGTGCGGCATCAACTTCCTCTAATAATAAACAAGAGGGAACTTTTGCTCAATCCAAGACGGTCTGGAGACAAAACCAGACCTGGAAAAAAGGTAAGCAGGTCAAAAAGCCTGCTGCTGCCTCTAAGACAGCATGAAGGAACGACCCCCTATCTGGTAACGGATCTAGTAGGGGGCAGACTTTCACTCTTCGCCCAGGCGTGGGCAAGAGATGTTCAGGATCCCTGGGCGTTGGAAATTATATCCCAGGGATATCTTCTGGACTTCAAAGCTTCCCCCCCAAAAGGGAGATTTCACCTTTCACAATTATCTGCAAACCAGATAAAGAGTGAGGCATTCTTACACTGTGTACGAGACCTCCTAGTTATGGGAGTGATCCATCCAGTTCCAAAGGAGGAACAGGAACAGGGTTTTTACTCAAATCTGTTTGTGGTTCCGAAAAAAAGAGGGAACCTTCAGACCGATTTTGGATCTAAAGATCTTAAAAAAATTCCTCAAAGTTCCGTCGTTCAAGATGGAAACTATTCGTACCATCCTACCACTGATCCAGGAGTGTCAATATATGACTACAGTGGATCTAAAGGATGCTTATCTTCACATTCCGATACACAAAGATCATCATCGGTTTCTCAGGTTTGCCTTTCAAGACAGGCATTACCAGTTGTAGCTCTTCCCTTTGGATTAGCTACAGCCCCAAGAATCTTTACAAAGGTTCTAGGGTCGCTTTTGGCGGTCCTAAGGCTGCAGGGCATAGCAGTAGCCCCTTATTTAGACGACATCCTGATACAGGCATCAAACTTCCAAATTGCCAAGTCTCATACGGACGTAGTACTGGCATTTCTGAGGTCGCATGGGTGGAAAGTGAACGAGGAAAAGTGTTCTCTGTCCCCACTCACAAGAGTTTCCTTTCTAGGGACTCTGATAGATTCTGTAGAAATGAAAATTTACCTTGACGGAGTCCAGGTTATCAAAGCTTCTAAATTCCTGTCGGGTTCTTCATTCCATTCCGCGCCCTTTGGTGGCTGAGTGTATGGAAGTAATCGGCTTAATGGTAGCGGCAATGGACATAGTGCCGTTTGCACGCTTACATCTCAGACCGCTGCAACTATGCAGGCTCAGTCAGTGGAGCGGGGATTACACAGATTTGGCCCCTCAACTGAATCTGGACCAAGAGACCAGGGATCCTCTTCCCTGGTGGCTATCTCGGGTCCATCTGTCCAAAGGTATGACCTTCGCAGGCCAGATTGGACTATTGTAACAACAAATGCCAGCCTTCTAGGTTGGGGTGCAGTCTGGAACTCCCTGAAGGCTCAGGGATTGTGGACTCAGGAGGAGTCTCTCCTTCCAATAAATATTCTGGAACTAAGAGCGATATTCAAGGCTCTTCAGGTTTGGCCTCAGTTAGCAACTCTGAGGTACATCAGATTTCAGTCGGTCAACATCACGACTGTAGCTTACATCAACCATCGAGGGGGAACAAGAAGTTCCCTAGAGATGTTAGAAGTTTAAAAAATAATTCACTGGGCAGATATTCACTCTTGCCACCTATCAGCTATCCATATCCCAGGTGTAGAGCACTGGGAGGCGGATTTTCTAAGTCGTCAGACTTTTCATCCGGGAGAGTGGGAACTCCATCCGGAGGTATTTGCACAACTGATTCTCCATTGGGGCAAACCAGAACTGGATCTCATGGCGTCTCGCCAGAACGCCAAGCTTCCGTGTTACAGATCCAGGTCCAGGGATCCCAAGGCGACACTGATAGATACTCTAGCAGCGCCCTGGTCTTTCAACCTGGCTTATGTGTTTCCACCGTTTCCTCTGCTCCCTCGACTGATTGCCAAGATCAAGCAGGAGAGAGCATCGGTCATTCTGATAGCACCTGCGTGGCCACACAGGACCTGGTATGCAGATCTAGTGGACATGTCATCCTTTCCACCATGGTCTCTGCCTCTGAGACAGGACCTTCTACTTCAGGGTCCTTTCAATCATCCAAATCTAATTTCTCTGAGGCTGACTGCCTGGAGATTGAATGCTTGATTTTATCAAAGCGTGGCTTCTCCGAGTCAGTTATTGATACCTTAATACAGGCACGAAAGCCTGTCACCAGGAAAATTTACCATAAGGTATGGCGTAGATATCTTTATTGGTGTGAATCCAAGGGTTACTCATGGAGTAAGGTCAGGATTCCTATGATTTTATCTTTTCTCCAAGAAGGTTTGGAAAAAGGATTGTCAGCTAGTTTCTTAAAGGGACAGATTTTTGCTCTGTCTATTCTTTTGCACTAGCGTCTGGCAGATGTTCCAGACGTTCAGGCATTTTGTCAGGCTTTAGTTTGAATCAAGCCTGTGTTTAAACCTGTTGCTCCACCATGGAGCTTAAACTTGGTTCTTAAGGTTCTTCAAGGAGTTCCGTTTGAACCTCTTCATTCCATAGATATCAAACTCTTATCTTTTTTTTTTTGGTAGCTATTTCCTCAGCTCGTAGAGTCTCTGAGCTATCTGCCTTACAATGTGATTCTCCTTATCTGATTTTTCATACGGATAAGGTAGTCCTGCGTACCAAACCTGGGTTCTTACCTAAGGTGGTATCTAACAAGAATATCAATCAAGAGATTGTGGTTCCATCCTTGTGTTACACAATTTGGACATGGTCCGTGCTTTAAAGTTTTACTTACAAGCTACTAAAGATTTTCGTCAAACATCTGCTTTGTTTGTTGTCTACTCTGGACAGAGGAGAGGTCAAAAGGCTTTGGCAACCTCTTTTTCTTTTTGGCTAAGAAGCTTAATCCGCTTAGCCTATGAGACTGCTGGACAGCAGCCTCCTGAAAGGATTACAGCTCATTCCACTAGAGCTGTGGCATCAACTTGGGCCTTTAAAAATGAGGCTTCTGTTGAACAGATTTGCAAGGCGGCGACTTGGTCTTCGCTTCATACTTTTTCAAAATTTTACAAATTTGACACTTTTGCTTCTTCGGAGGCTATATTTGGGAGAAAGGTTTTACAGGCAGTGGTTCCTTCCATTTAAGTTCCTGCCTTGTCCCTCCCTTCATCCGTGTACTTTAGCTTTGGTATTGGTATCCCACAAGTAATGGATGATCCGTGGACTGGATACACCTTACAAGAGAAAACACAATTTATGCTTACCTGATAAATTTATTTCTCTTGTGGTGTATCCAGTCCACGGCCCGCCCTGTCATTTTAAGGCAGGTAATTTTTAAATTTAAACTACAGTAACCACTACACCCTATGGTTCCTCCTTTCTCGGCTTGTTTTCGGTCGAATGACTGGCTATGACAGTTAGGGGAGGAGCTATATTACAGCTCTGCTGTGGGTGTCCTCTTGCAACTTCCTGTTGGGAATGAGAATATCCCACAAGTAATGGATGATCTGTGGACTGGATACACCACAAGAGAAATAAATTTATCAGGTAAGCATAAATTGTGTTATATATCAGATGTGTAAGCTGACCATGTGCAAAAACCCAATGGAGTGTGCGGGTAAAGAAAAACATACCTCCAGGACATGTCCTCGAGTTGAGCTGACCCTTCTTCCTGACCAAACTGCGTCTGGTGACAACAACGAAAAAAAAGGGGGTGGGGAGGGAAGGGGAGAAAGCAATTAGGACCACAACACAAATAGAAATCCATTTCCTTTCAACGTGTCCCATGATGGAAATAATCTGAAGATAAATGTACCTTTAAACTATTACTGGTAAGTGTTAACTTTTAACTGCCTTAAACCTAAAATGAACTAAATAAAATAAAATACTGGTCTAGGGAATGATGTCCCCACTTTTGAGGATGTAGGCTCAGAGATAAACATAGACACAATAATTCTCTATATCCCACCTATCCTCTATTTCCTTGAATCTTCCATAACTATTTATTGATTCCCTATATGTTATATAAGAGAGGGTGTATGAACCAAGAAACTAATTGATACTAGAACAGACTGAAACTTTACATTAATAATGTTAGTGTCTAACTTTTGAATCCATTGAAAAGAACAAACTAATTCTTGGTGTTTACGTATGGGGTACCAAGAAAAGTTTTCACTACCACAACAGCATATCAGTATTTACAGGTAACTTCATAAACCAAATTATGATTATACCATCACTAGTCATACCAAGTTCCAAACTCTTCAAGTCAAGTGGGACTTCATCTGTCACAGGAGCTTGCTTAGTAGATTTGTTTCCATGCCTTTTATCTTTCCCTGAGTCCAAGAACGTTTGAATGATCGTTTTGGGGATCTTTGAGGGAGTGGAATCTCAGTATCTACTTCCAGCAGTTGCAGCTTTTGTAGTAGGTCTCGTCCTTCTGCAAGTGTAGAGCAGGAGTAGGTTATCTTGTTAAAAGTAAAGGTTAACTTAAAGGGACACTGAACCCAAATTTTTCTTTCGTGATTCAGATGGAGCATTACATTTTAAGCAACTTTCTAATTTACTCATATCATCAAATTTTCTTCATTCTCTTAGTATCTTTATTTGAAATGCAAGAATGTAAGTTTAGATGCAGGACCATTTTTCGTGAACAACCTGGGTTATTCTTGCTGATTGGTGGATAAATTAATCCACCAATAAAAACGTGCTGTCCAGAGTACTGAACCAATAAAAAAGCTTAGATGCCTTCTTTTTTTTCAAATAAAGATAGCAAGAGAACGAAGAAAAATTGATAATAGGAGTAAATTAGAAAGTTGCTTAAAATTGCATGCTTTATCTGAATCAAGAAAGAAAAAAATTGGGTTAGGTGTCCCTTTAAATGGAAAATACCACCTATATTTCTCTTGTAAGGTTTATCCAGTCCACGGATCATCCATTACTTGTGGGATATTCTCCTTCCCAACAGGAAGTTGCAAGAGGATCACCCACAGCAGAGCTGCTATATAGCTCCTCCCCTAACTGCCATATCCAGTCATTCTCTTGCAACTCTCAACATAGCTGGAGGTAGTAAGAGGAAAGTGGTGTAATATAGTTAGTTTTTTCTTCAATCAAAAGTTTATTGTTTTTAAATGGTACCGGAGTTGTACTATTTTATCTCAGGCAGCATTTAGAAGAAGAATCTGCCTGCGTTTTTCTATGATCTTAGCAGAAGTTACTAAGATCCACTGCTGTTCTCACATATGTCTGAGGAGTGAGGTAACTTCAGAGGGAGAATGGCGTGCAGGTTATCCTGCAATAAGGTATGTGCAGTTAACATATTTCTAGGGATGGAATTTGCTAGAAAATGCTGCTGATACCGGATTAATGTAAGTTAAGCCTAAATACAGTGATTTAATAGCGACTAGTATCAGGCTTGCTATCAGAGGTATATACTCTGATTAATGTGCAATATAAAACGTTTGCTGGCATGTTTAATCGTTTTTATATATGCTTTGGTGATAAAACTTATTGGGGCCTAGTTTTTTCCACATGGCTGGCTTGATTTTTGCCTAGAAACAGTTTCCTGAGGCTTTCCACTGTTGTAATATGAGTGGGAGGGGCCTATTTTAGCGCTTTTTTGCGCAGTTAAAATTACAGACAGAGACATTCAGCTTCCCTCAGCAGTCCCCTGCATGCTTTAGGACATCTCTGAAGGGCTCAAAAGGCTTCAAAAGTCGTATATTGAGGAAGGTAAAGCCACAGTGGAGCTGTGGCAGCTGTGACTGTTTAAAAACGTTTTTTTCAATTTGTTAAACCGTTTTTTGTATTAAGGGGTTAATCATCCATTTGCAAGTGGGTGCAATGCTCTGCTAGGTTGTTACATACACTGTAAAAATTTCGTTAGTTTAACTGCCTTTTTTCACTGTTATTTCAAATTTTAGCAAAATTTGTTTCCCTTAAAGGCACAGTAACGTTTTTTATATTGCTTGTTTAACTTGATTTAAAGTGTTTTCCAAGCTTGCTAGTCTCATTGCTAGTCTGTATAAACATGTCTGACATAGAGGAAACTCCTTCTTCATTATGTTTAAAAGCCATGGTGGAACCCCATATGAGAATGTGTACTAAATATATTGATTTCACTTTAAACAATAAAGATCAGCTTTTATCTTTAAAAAATTTATCACCAGAGGATTCTGGCGAGGGGGAAGTTATGCCGACTAACTCTCCCCACGTGTCAGACCCTTTGACTCCCGCTCAAGGGACTCACGCTAAAATGGCGGCAAGTACATCAAAGACACCCATAGCGATTACTTTGCAGGACATGGCGGCAATCATGGATAATACCCTGTCAGCGGTATTAGCCAGACTGCCTGAATTCAGAGGAAAGCGCGATAGCTCTGGGGTTAGACGCAGTACAGCGCGCGCAGATGCCTTAAGGCCCATGTCTGATACTGCGTCACAATATGCAGAAGCTGAGGAAGGAGAGCTTCAGTCTGTGGGTGACATTTCTGATTCGGGGAAACCTGATTCAGATATTTCTACTTTTAAATTTAAGCTCGAGAACCTCCGTGTATTGCTTGGGGAGGTGTTAGCTGCTCTGAATGACTGTGACACAATTGCAGTACCAGAGAAATTGTGTAGACTGGATAAATACTATGCAGTGCCAGTGTGTACTGATGTTTTTTCCAATACCTAAAAGGTTTACAGAAATTATTAATAAGGAGTGGGATAGACCCGGTGTGCCGTTTTCCCCCCCTCCTATTTTTAGAAAAATGTTTCCAATAGACGCCACCACACGGGACTTATGGCAGACGGTCCCTAAGGTGGAGGGAGCAGTTTCTACTTTAGCAAAGCGTACCACTATCCCTGTCGAGGACAGTTGTGCTTTTTCAGATCCAATGGATAAAAAATTAGAAGGTTACCTTAAGAAAATGTTTATTCAACAAGGTTTTATCCTGCAGCCCCTTGCATGCATTGCGCCTGTCACTGCCGCTGCGGCGTTCTGGTTTGAGTCTCTGGAAGAGGCCTTTCAGGCAGCTACTCCATTGACTGAAATACTTGACAAGCTTAGAACACTTAAGCTAGCTAATTCTTTTGTTTCTGATGCCATTGTTCATTTGACTAAACTAACGGCTAAGAATTCTGGATTCGCCATCCAGGCGCATAGGGCGCTATGGCTTAAATCTTGGTCAGCTGACGTGACTTCAAAGTCTAAATTACTTAACATTCCCTTCAAGGGGCAGACCCTATTCGGGCCTGGTTTGAAGGAAATTATTGCTGACATTGCTGGAGGTAAGGGTCATACCCTTCCTCAGGACAGGGCCAAATCAAAGGCCAAACAGTCTAATTTTCGTGCCTTTCGAAACTTCAAGGCAGGTGCAGCATCAACTTCCTCTGCTACAAGACAAGAGGGAACTTTTGCTCAATCCAAACCGGGCTGGAAACCTAACCAGTCCTGGAACAAGGGCAAGCAGGCCAGAAAGCCTGCTGCTGCCTCTAAGACAGCATGAAGGAACGGCCCCCTATCCGGTAACGGATCTAATAGGGGGCAGACTCTCTCTCTTCGCCCAGGCGTGGGCAAGAGATGTTAAAGATCCCTGGGCGTTGGAGATCATATCTCAGGGATATTTTCTGGACTTCAAAGCTTCCCCCCCTCAAGGGAGATTTCACCTTTCGAGATTATCTGTAAACCAGATAAAGAAAGAGGCATTCTTACGCTGTGTGCAAGACCTCCTAAATATGGGAGTGATCTGTCCAGTTCCACAGACGGAACAGGGACAGGGTTTTTATTCAAATCTGTTTGTGGTTCCCAAAAAAGAGGGAACCTTCAGACCCATTTTGGATCTAAAGATCTTAAACAAATTCCTCAGAGTTCCATCGTTCAAAATGGAAACTATTCGGACCATCCTACCTATGATCCAGGAGGGTCAATACATGACCACAGTGGATTTGAAGGATGCTTACCTTCACATACCGATTCACAAAGATCATCATCGGTTCCTAAGGTTTGCCTTTCTGGACAAGCATTACCAATTCGTGGCTCTTCCCTTCGGGTTAGCTACAGCTCCAAGAATCTTTACAAAGGTTCTAGGATCGCTTCTGACGGTTCTAAGACCGCGAGGTATATCAGTGGCCCCTTATCTGGACGACATCCTGATACAGGCGTCAAGCTTTCAGATTGCCAAGTCACATACGGACATAGTTCTGGCATTTCTCAGGTCACATGGGTGGAAGGTGAACGAGGAAAAGAGTTCTCTATCCCCACTCACAAGAGTCTCCTTCCTAGGGACTCTGATAGATTCTGTAGAAATGAAGATTTACCTGACAGAGTCCAGGTTATCAAAGCTTCTACAATCTTGCCGTGTTCTTCATTCTATTCCGCTCCCTTCGGTGGCTCAGTGTATGGAAGTAATCGGCTTAATGGTAGCGGCGATGGACATAGTGACATTTGCGCGCCTACATCTCAGACCGCTGCAACTATGCATGCTCAGTCAGTGGAATGGGGATTACACAGATTTGTCCCCTCTGCTAAATCTGGATCAAGAGACCAGAGATTCTCTTCTCTGGAGGCTATCTCGGGTCCATCTGTCCAAGGGTATGACCTTTCGCAGGCCAGATTGGACAATTGTAACAACAGATGCCAGCCTTCTAGGTTGGGGTGCAGTCTTGAATTCCTTGAAGGCTCAGGGATCGTGGACTCAGGAGGAGAGACTCCTCCCAATAAATATTCTGGAGTTAAAGGACCAGTCAACACAGTAGATTAGCATAATCAACAAATGCATGATAAGAAGACAATGCAATAGCACTTAGTCTGAACTTCAAATGAGTAGGAGATTTTTTTTAAATAAATTGCAAAGTTATGCCTTTTTCCACTCCCACTGTATCATGTGACAGCCATCAGCCAATCACAAATGCATATACGTATATGCTGTGACTTCTTGCACATGCTCAGTAGGAGCTGGTGACTCAAAAAGTGTAAATATTAAAATACTGTGCACATTTTGTTAATGGAAGTAAATTGGAAAGTTGTTTAAAATTGCATGCTCTATCTGAATCATAAAGTTTAATTTTGACTTGAGTGTCCCTTTAAGAGCAATATTCAATGCTCTTCTAGCTTGGCCTCAGTTAGCAACCCTGAGGTTCATCAGATTTCAGTCGGACAACATCACGACTGTGGCTTACATCAACCATCAAGGGGGAACCAGGAGTTCCCTAGCGATGCTGGAAGTCTCAAAGATAATTCGCTGGGCAGAGACTCACTCTTGCCACCTATCAGCAATCCATATCCCAGGTGTAGAGAACTGGGAGGCGGATTTTCTAAGTCGTCAGACTTTTCATCCGGGGGAGTGGGAACTCCATCCGGAGGTGTTTGCTCAATTGGTTCATCGTTGGGGCAAACCAGAACTGGATCTCATGGCGTCTCGCCAGAACGCCAAACTTCCTTGTTACGGATCCAGGTCCAGGGACCCAGAAGCGGCACTGATAGATGCTGTTACGGTTACCCTTAGTCTCGCTGAGAGATGGACCGCTTAGTAGCCTGGATCCCTATTGCTGAAGAGGGGAGCAGCTTCTTTCCATAGTATTCTATATGAGTCTCGCAAATGTAGAATAATCCCCCTTAGCTGTAGTACAGCTAGGATACCCTTCTGCCCACAAAAACGAGTCAACGCTGCGATTGAGGGTCAACCAAGAACTCAGGACTGGGATGCCCAGCCTGCTTTTTATTGAGGTTACATGCACACAGGGCACTCCCAGGGGGGAAGCATAAAATCCCCCCTCACACATTTAGATAGAGAGACAATGTCCTTGGACAGGCCACAATAGGATTATAGTACTTCAGATAACAAGTTACACATAAGAAAACAATGCAGTCCATCTTATCAATTAGCAGTCTGACTCCGGAGGTGATTAGACAATGGGACTGTTTATCACTAAACTTAATTAGAGCTGAGGCCAGCAAACTTGTATTTAGAAAATAGTTTCTAAAAGCTGAAAAAAAAGTTAACTCTTTATGAAATGATACTTGTTACGGTTTTCTTGGAGCCCTTCTTAGGCGCTGGCTTGGCTGGTTCAGGCATTGCTGCTGGGAAATAAGCTCTTCACAACAAAATAACTAATGCTTCTGTAACAGTGCTCCCTTTCTGTGGAACACTCTGGCAGACACGGTCTGACCCCTTTTCGGGGCAGACTAAGGCTGTCAAGACCGGTGGTTATGCGGGGCTGAGGTCGGTTTGTCTGGACAACCCGTCGGCGTTGCCATTCTGTTTCTCAGGTCTGTAAGTAATGGTGAAATTGAAGGGTTGCAACGATAAACTCCAACGTAATAGCCTGCCGTTATCTCCAGAGACTCGGTTCAGCCACACCAAGGGGTTATGGTCGGTGACCAGAGTGAACTCCTTCCCATATAAATAGGGAGTCAATTTCTTTAATGCCCACACCAAAGCCAAACACTCCTTTTCGACCGCTGCATAGCTGACTTCGCGGGGCAGGAGCTTCCGGCTGATGTAGGCAACTGGATGCTCCCCTCCATCTTCGCCTACTTGGTTGAGGACGGCTCCCAGCCCGAACATGGAAGCATCTGTATGGACGATAAAACGTTTGTTAAGGGCTGGGGCCGCCAAGACAGGAGCGTTAATTAGAGCATTTTTGAGAGCCTGGAAAGCCGTTTCACAGTGGGGAGACCACAGGACCTGTTGAGGTAAGTTCTTCTTGGTCAAGTCAGTCAGGGGTTTGGCAAGTGTGCTGTAGTCTGGTACGAACCGTCTATAGTACCCTGCCGTGCCCAGGAAGGCTAGGACCTGAGTCTTAGTGATGGGGGTGGGCCAATTGGCGACAGCTTCTATCTTGGCCGGCTCTGGTCGCTGCTTTCCACACCCCACCCGGTGACCCAGGTACTGTACCTCGGCCATCCCAAAGTGGCATTTTTCTGGCTTCAGAGTCAGGCCAGCAGCCCGGATCTGATCCAGAACCATTCCTACGTGAGCTAAGTGGTCCTCCCAGGACTCACTGTGGATCGCTATGTCGTCCAGGTAGGCGCAAGCAAAACTCTGGAAGCCATCCAGGAGCCTATCCACCAAGCGCTGGAATGTAGCTGGGGCATTCTTCATCCCAAACGGCATTACCCTAAACTGATATAAGCCGAATGGGGTGACGAATGCCGACTTGGGGATAGCCTCCGGGGGCCAGGGGAATCTGCCAGTAACCTTTGCAGAGGTCAATAGTGGTCAGGTAATTTCCCCTGGCTATACGATCGAGTAGCTCGTCTACCCTGGGCATAGGGTAAGCGTCCGTCACGGTTTTTTCATTGAGCCTCTGATAGTCTACGCAGAACCGGGTGGTCCCATCTTTCTTGGGCACTAAGACAACTGGCGAGGCCCAGGGACTATCGGAGGGCTCAATTACCCTGAGTTGGAGCATCTCATCGATCTCCTTCATTCCTGTACTAACTGCTTCGGGGATTCGGTACGGAGCCTGGCGCAAGGGAGCTTGTCCCGGAGTATCTACCTGGTAGGTGGTTAAAGTAGTGTACCCTGGCTTCGGGGAGAAGGTGAGGTGTTTGGACTGTAGGAGTTGGTTGAGCTGCTCCCTTTCAGTGGGGCTAAGTTGGTCTCCTATCTGAACCTGAGCCACTATACCTGTGGGGAGACTCTTTTCTAATAGGTCTGGAATGGGTAGACTGTCGGGGTCTTCCTGAGGGGAACAACATACGGCCGTCACGTTCTCTGGTCGCTCAAAATATTCCTTGAGCATGTTAACATGGAATGTCTTTCTAAGACTGTTGTGGTGGCAGCTAGCTATCACATAAGTGGTGTCTCCCCTTTTCTCTACTATCTGGTAGGGACCCTGCCAGGACGCCTGCAATTTGTTTGTCTTCACCGGCTTAAATACTAACACCTTTTGTCCTATGGTGAAGATTCTCTTTCGAGCCCCCCGATCGTACCATACTTTCTGTCTTCTCTGGGCCGACTGGAGATTAGCCCGCACGGATTTGGCTAATTGCTCCATTCGGTCCTTGAGTTCCAGCACGTATGACACAATGGGGACACCGTCAGTCTCCATCTCTCCCTCCCAGTGCTCCCGGATCAGGTTTAGGGGTCCCCGTACCTTTCTTCCGTAGAGCAACTCGAAGGGAGAGAACCCTGTCGTTTCCTGGGGCACCTCCCGATAAGCAAATAGGAGGTGCGGCAGGAAGCGTTCCCCGTCTCGGTATTCCTGAGTGAACGTCTTGAGCATTTGCTTGAGGGTCCCATTGAACCTCTCACACAGCCCGTTCGTCTGGGGGTGGTATGGGGAGCTCAGGAGGGACTTAATTTTGCAAACCTGCCAGAGTTGTTGGGTCAATTCAGCCGTATATTGGGTGCCTCGGTCGGATAGGATTTCTTTTGGAAATCCTACCTGGGAGAACACCTGTACTAGTGCATTCGCTACCGTATCCGCTTGTATGTTGGATAGGGCGACAGCCTCTGGGTACCTGGTAGCGAAGTCCACTACGGTAAGAATGTAGCGCTTACCGGAGGGACTAGGGGTAGCCAGTGGTCCCACTAGGTCAATAGCAACCCGGCTCAAGGGTTCCTCTACAATGGGCATATTTACTAGATGGGCTTTAGGGTGATCGCCTCGTCTTCCTACTCGTTGACACACATCGCAGGTGTTACAGTAAGTTCTAACGTCAGCGTGTACCCCTGGCCAAAAGAACGTGTGAGTAATGCGGTGTAGGGTACGGGTTACGGCTAGGTGGCCTGCTAAGGGGATGTCGTGGCCTATCTTGAGGATTTCCTGACGGTATTTGTGGGGCACTACCAGCTGTCGCCTAAGCTGTCCCCTTTTCTCTGTCCAGCGGTATAGTTTACCTTTTTCCCATAAGAATGTTTCGTTATCTGCCCCGCCCCCTCCGGTCTCTGCTCGTTCCCGGTACTTTTGTAAGGTCGGGTCAGTCTTAGACTCTGTCTCGAAAGCATCTGAGGTGTACCAGGGTATGGGGCCTAACATGTCAGGCAAGGTCGGGGTAGGTCTTACCTGTGTCTCCCGCACTGGTGAGAGCTCTCGCTCCGTCCGGGCTTTGGCCCGTGTAGTCACTGGGTCCGCCTCGTTGTTGCATACTGGAGCATAGGCAGAAGTCATGGGGCCCAAATCGTTGCCCAGTAGTACTTCGGCAGGTAAATTATCCATTATGCCCACGTTCACAGCCCCCTTTCCCCAATCAAGATGCACTTTAGCTGTTGGAATTTTGTACACATCCCCCCCCGCCACTCTAACGGCCACAGTCTGTCCGGATAGCTTGTGCTCCGGCACCAAATGACTCTGTACCAGCGTGATAGTAGCCCCTGTGTCTCTCAATCCCTCGGTAGATCGCCCCTCGAGCCATACCTTGTGCCGATGGTGCTGGCGGTTATCTGAGGCAGCATATACAGGGTCTGCGTCGTGAAGCGGGCCCAAATATTCCTCCATAGGGGCCTCTTGGTTAACACAGACGATATGACCCAGAGGGGTAATTGTAATTCCTGGGTGTCTGGTGCGTATTAAGGGGGCAGCTAGCCATGAAATGCCCTGGTTGCTTGCATCGGTGGCAAGTCGGTCTGGGACGCTCAGAGCTTTTATTGGGTGGTCCTGAGTGTCGGGCAGGCCCTGTGGGCACCGGAGCTCGGAATTCAGCACGAGGGGGTGCACGGTAAACCTCTCTGGGTTTGACCCGTGCTGGAGCTCGGTAGTTCGTGGGTTCGTGAAGACGGGAGTCATAATGGTCATCGGCCAATTTGGCTGCTTCTTCTAAGGTAGAAGGCTGCCTGTCTCGCAGCCATTCCTTCCCTTGCTGTTCCATGCCATTATAAAAATGTTCTAAGAGAAACAATTGTAAAATTTCCTCACCAGTCACCGCTTTACTTCCGCTCATCCAGTGATTTGCTGCTCTCCGCATTCGGTGCTCCCATTCCATATGGGTATCGTTAGGCTTCTTTTTCGTGCCCCGAAACTGTCGGTGATACGTGTCCGGAGTTACCGCGTACCGTCGCAACAGTGTCTACTTAACTAGCTCATACTGTGTCACTTCCTCAGCACCCAGAGTACGAAAGGCTTCCAGGGCTCGCCCGGATAGTTTCCCAGACAATATCGTGGGCCACTCTCTGTTGGGAATCTGGTGCAGGGCACATTGCCTTTCGAAGTCCGCCAAATATTCATCAATCCCTGTCTCGCTCTCTAGGAAGGGTCGAAATGCCGCATAGGGTATCTTGGGCCTCCCAGCATTTTCGACAGGGACGATTACCTGCGGGGCTTCAGCATTGCGGTGTGCCTTCGCTAGGTTGAGTTCGTGAGCTCGAGTCTTTCGTATATCCTCGTCCGCTTCCGCCATCAACTGCTGTACCAATTCCGTGGAGGGGTTCAGCCCGTACAGTGAGAGCCTCTCCCGAACAATCCTGGTTTTTTCGTCACTAATCGTGTTCGGTGTTTCCGCCATTGTGAAGCTCTGATCCAGTTCGGTCAATTCTGCGATCAGCTCTCTCCTCGGCCGATTGCTGGCGTACCCCCCTCTGCTTTCAAGTAAATCCTTTAGGGTTGTACGCTTCAATTTTTCGTAAGCGCCCTCCATCCGTTCTGTACCTCTCCTAGGAAATCCAGGAAAATCCCACCGCTGCCGCCAAATGTTACGGTTACCCTTAGTCTCGCTGAGAGATGGACCGCTTAGTAGCCTGGATCCCTATTGCTGAAGAGGGGAGAAGCTGCTTTCCATAGTATTCTATATGAGTCTCGCAAATGTAGAATAATCCCCCTTAGCTGTAGTACAGCTAGGATACCCTTCTGCCCACAAAAACGAGTCAACGCTGCGATTGAGGGTCAACCAAGAACTCAGGACTGGGATGCCCAGCCTGCTTTTTATTGAGGTTACATGCACACAGGGCACTCCCAGGGGGGGAAGCATAAAATCCATTTAGAGAGACAATGTCCTTGGACAGGCCACAATAGGATTATAGTACTTCAGATAACAAGTTACACATAAGAAAACAATGCAGTCCATCTTATCAATTAGCAGTCTGACTCCGGAGGTGATTAGACAATGGGACTGTTTATCACTAAACTTAATTAGAGCTGAGGCCAGCAAACTTGTATTTAGAAAATAGTTTCTAAAAGCTGAAAAAAAAGTTAACTCTTTATGAAATGATACTTGTTACGGTTTTCTTGGAGCCCTTCTTAGGCGCTGGCTTGGCTGGTTCAGGCATTGCTGCTGGGAAATAAGCTCTTCACAACAAAATAACTAATGCTTCTGTAACAGATGCTCTAGCAGCGCCTTGGTTCTTCAACCTGGCTTATGTGTTTCCACCGTTTCCTCGGCTCCATCGACTGATTGCCAAAATCAAACAGGAGAGAGCATCGGTGATCTTGATAGCGCCTGCGTGGCCACGCAGGACCTGGTATGCAGACCTAGTGGACATGTCATCTTTTCCACCATGGACCCTGCCTCTGAGACAAGACCTTCTACTACAAGGTCCTTTCACTCATCCGAATCTAATTTCTCTGAGACTGACTGCATGGAGATTGAACGCTTGATTTTATCAAAGCGTGGCTTCTCCGAGTCAGTCATTGATACCCTAATACAGGCACCAAAGCCTGTCACCAGGAAAATATACCATAAAATATGGCGTAAATACCTTTATTGGTGTGAATCCAAGAATTACTCATGGAGTAAGGTTAGGATTCCTAGGATATTGTCCTTTCTCCAAGAGGGTTTGGAAAAAGGATTATCAGCTAGTTCTTTAAAGGACAGATTTCTGCTCTGTCTATTTTTTTGCACAAGCGTCTGGCTGAAGTTCCAGACATTCAAGCTTTTTGTCAGGCTTTGGTTAGAATCAAGCCTGTGTTTAAACCTGTTGCTCCCCCATGGAGCTTAAACTTGGTTCTTAAAGTTCTTCAAGGGGTTCCGTTTGAACCCCTTCATTCCATTGATATTAAACTTTTGTCTGGGAAAGTTCTGTTTTTGATGGCTATTTCCTCGGCTCGGAGAGTCTATGAGTTATCTGCCTTACAATGTGATTCTCCTTATCTGATTTTCCATTCAGATAAAGTAGTTCTGCGTACAAAACCTGGGTTTTTACCTAAGGTAGTTTCTAACAAGAATATCAATCAAGAGATTGTTGTTCCATCATTGTGTCCTAATCCTTCTTCAAAGAAAGAACGTCTCTTTCTTTTTGGCTTCGGAGCGTAATACGCTTAGCCTATGAGACTGCTGGACAGCAGCCCCCTGAAAGGATTACAGCTCATTCTACTAGAGCTGTGGCTTCCACCTGGGCCTTTAAAAATGAGGCTTCTGTTGAACAGATTTACAAGGCGGCGACTTGGTCTTTGCTTCATACCTTTTCAAAATTTTACAAATTTGATACTTTTGCTTCTTCGGAGGCTATTTTTGGGAGAAAGGTTCTTCAGGCAGTGGTTCCTTCCATTTAAGTCTGCCTTGTCCCTCCCTTCATCCGTGTACTTTAGCTTTGGTATTGGTATCCCACAAGTAATGGATGATCCGTGGACTGGATACACCTTACAAGAGAAAACATAATTTATGCTTACCTGATAAATTTATTTCTCTTGTGGTGTATCCAGTCCACGGCCAGCCCTGTCCTTTTAAGGCAGGTCTAAATTTTAATTTAGACTACAGTCACCTTTGCACCCTATGGTTTCTCCTTTCTCGGCTTGTTTCGGTCGAATGACTGGATATGGCAGTTAGGGGAGGAGCTATATAGCAGCTCTGCTGTGGGTGATCCTCTTGCAACTTCCTGTTGGGAAGGAGAATATCCCACAAGTAATGGATGATCCGTGGACTGGATATACCACAAGAGAAATAAATTTATCAGGTAAGCATAAATTATGTTTTTACTTGGTGTTTAGTTAGAACAGAAACAATGGGCTTAAAATCTCTTCTCTTCTTAAGTGTAATGGGGGACAAATCTGCAAATAACTGAATTTTGTGGCCTTCAAATTCTAGGTTAGCAGATTGTCTCGCTGCTTGAAGATTTTTTTATTTGGTGGTGTATTAGTGAAATTTCACTATTATATCTCTTGGGGTGTTAGCCATCTGTGGTTTGTTGAGTGCCCTATGAGCCCTATCTAGTAACAATAAATTGTCCTCTACGTTTGGTATAAAGAGTCTCTAGATTGCAGGCAAAACCTTCTCAAGGTCTATATAGTTTTCTCGCAAGTTTCGGAGTCTAAGATTAGATCTCCTTGATCTATTTTCCAGATCCTCTAAATGAGTTTACAATTGCTGGATCTTAATCTGTTGATCACTGATGGTTTTATGTATTTCCGGGATCTCTTCATAGATATCATCTACTCACTCCTCTAGTGCAGAGGTACGTCCTACAATTTCCAGGATATAGTGTTTAAATTTCTGAAGAGCAGACTTCAGTTCATCGTGAAAAAGTGCTTTAATTTGTTTCAGTAAATGCTCTTGAGATGAACCTGAAAGTTGGTCATTTTAAAGCTGTAGAGCCATCCTCATTTTCAGATAGATCTTGTGAAGAAGTTTGATCCAGAGCCTGATGCTTTTCCTTAGCTTGAGATTTAGAGATACATTCCTTTACTGACTGTGTTCTGCTCTTTGTAGAAGCTATTTTGTATTGAAATGGGAGATCTCTTTAATATTGCGTGGGAGAGTTAAAAGATACTAGGAGAATACTGCCCACTTTCAATTGCTCTAGGTCAAATCATGCAGTTTTATATATTCTGTAATAAATGCATTTCACATAGAAACACGGAAGACATGCGAACCAGGGACTGACCCACACCCAGACCGATAATAAATGTATTAGTTCAAGGCATAATTAATCCATTTTCACAACGTCAATTATATATTCAGCAAAATAAATGAGCATTTTATTGCGAATAAAACAAACTTCTTGCCTCCTCGTTCTCTATTCTTTGCTTTCTTGTATGCCTTCACTCCCCAGACCTCTCTCCTTCTTTCTGCAGTAACGGTATAATATTTTTCCTGTGGGTCCCTCTATAGCCGAATCACATAGATCCGACACAAAGACAGGAAGCTATACCAATGGATAAGTATTACAGTTTTATACCTTGCAAGGAGAGGACAAGATTGTAACCGTCTTCACAGATTTTTAGTTCTATATGTAAAACGGGTAGTATGTAACATAGTCTGTAACATACGTTGTCAAATTATTCCCCAAGTTCAGGAGTCTTTTTTTGGGTAAATATATTTGATGCTCTAAGTAGGGTAATCTTTAATTGAGGTCGATTAGAAAACCTCTATTGTTACTTCCAGCGGAGTATGTTATGTGCGGCCACAGCGGAATGGTGGGTGGAAGGCCTAAAGAAATTCTAGTCTCACAAATATAATTCTTCTTGTAGCTTATTTTGTGTTACCTCTCTCCACGGAATCTTCTGGTTCACATGCTTTATACTCTACACAGATAAGCTGCATGGAGGTAAGTTTGATCCGCCGGAGTTAGTAACTGTGTTCAGCGCCACAGGCCGGTTTTCAGGTCGCAATCTTAAAACTTCAATTTCTTGGCGTCTCTTGTCACTGTTTATGGTTGACCTTTGTGGGTAGAAATCCTGAGGGGATTTGTCCACTTCAGTTCAAAAACGGTCACTTAACAAGAGAAATACAGTTTATTCCTGTTTTTAAGTGTATCCAGTCCACGGATCATCCATTACTTATGGGATATTCTCCTTCCCAACAGGAAGTTGCAAGAGGATCACCCACAGCAGAGCTGCTATATAGCTCCTCCCCTAACTGTCATATCCAGTCATTCTCTTGCAAGCCTCAACCAAGATGGAGGTCGTTAGAGGAGTGTGGTATTTTATACTTAGTTTATTCTTCAATCAAAAGTTTGTTATTTTTAAATGGTACTGGAGTGTACTGTTTATCTCAGGCAGTATTTAGAAGAAGAATCTGCCTGCGTTTTCTATGATCTTAGCAGAAGTAACTAAGATCCATGGCAGTTCTCACATATTCTGAGGAGTGAGGTAACTTCAGAGAGGGAATGGTGTGCAGGTTTTCCTGCAATAAGGTATGTGCAGTTAATATTTTTCTAGGGATGGAATTTGCTAGAAAATGCTGCTGATACCGAACTAATGTAAGTAAAGCCTTAAATGCAGTGTAAGCGACTGGTATCAGGCTTATTAATAGAGAGACATACTCTGATAAAAATGTAATATAAAACGTTTGCTGGCATGTTTAATCGTTTTTATATGTATTTGGTGATAAAACTTATTGGGGCCTAGTTTTTTTCCACATGGCTGGCTTGAATTTTGCCTAGTAACAGTTTCCTTAGGCTTTCCACTGTTGTAATATGAGTGGGAGGGGCCTTTTTTAGTGCTTTTCTGTGCAGCTAAAAATACTGACAGAGACATTCAGCTTCTTCCTGCATGATCCAGGACATCTCTGGAGGGCTCAAAAGGCTTCAAAGTCGTTTTTGAGGGAGGTAAAAAGCCACAGTAGAGCTGTGGCAGTTGTTGTGACTGTTTAAAAAAAAAACAAAAAAAAAAAAAACGTTTTTGTCTTTTATTATTCAGTTTTGGGTATTAAGGGGTTAATCATCCATTTGCAAGTGGGTGCAATGCTCTGCTAACTTGTTACATACACTGTAAAAATTTCGTTAGTGTAACTGCCTTTTTTCACTGTTATTTCAAATTTTTACAAAATTTGTGTTTCTTAAAGGTGCAGTAACATTTTTTATATTGCTTGCAAACTTGTTTAAAGTGTTTTCCAAGCTTGCTAGTCTCATTGCTAGTCTGTTTAAACATGTCTGACACAGAGGAAACTACTTGTTCATTATGTTTGAAAGCCATGGTGGAGCCCCATAGGAGAATGTGTACTAAATGTACTGATTTCACCTTAAACAGTAAAGATCAGTCTTTAACTATAAAAGAAATATCACCAGAAGATTCTGACGAGGGGGAAGTTATGCCGACTAACTCTCCCCATGTGTCAGACCCTTCGCCTCCCGCTCAGGGGATGCACGCTAATATGGCGCAAATTACATCAGGGACGCCCATAGCGATTACCTTGCAGGACATGGCTGCAATCATGAATAATACCCTGTCAGAGGTATTATCCAGGTTGCCTGAATTAAGAGGCAAGCGCGATTGCTCTGGGGTTAGGAGAAATACAGAGCGCGCAGATGCTGTAAGGGCCATGTCTGATACTGTGTCACAATATGCAGATCATGAGGACGGAGAGCTTCAGTCTGTGGGTGACATCTCTGATTCGGGGAAACCTGATACAGAGATTTCTAATTTTAAATTTAAGCTTGAGAACCTCCGTGTGTTGCTTGGGGAGGTATTAGCTGCTCTGAATGACTGTAACACAGTTGCAGTACCAGAGAAATTGTGTAGGCTGGATAAATACTATGCGGTACCGGTGTGTACTGATGTTTTTCCTATACCTAAAAGGCTTACAGAAATTATTAGCAAGGAGTGGGATAGACCGGGTGTGCCTTTTTCCCCACCTCCTATATTTAGAAAAATGTTTCCAATAGACGCCACTACACAGGACTTATGGCAGACGGTCCCTAAGGTGGAGGGAGCAGTTTCTACTTTAGCAAAGCGTACTACTATCCCGGTTGAGGACAGTTGTGCTTTTTCAGTTCCAATGGATAAAAAATTTGAGAGTTACCTTAAGAAAATGTTTATTCAACAAGGTTTTATTTTACAGCCCCTTGCATGCATTGCGCCTGTCACGGCCGCGGCGGCATTCTGGTTTGAGGCCCTGGAAGAGGCCATCCATACAGCTCCATTGACTGAAATTATTGACAAGCTTAGAACACTTAAGCTAGCTAACTCATTTGTTTCTGATGCCATTGTTCATTTGACTAAACTAACGGCTAAGAATTCCGGATTCGCCATCCAAGCGCGTAGGGCGCTATGGCTTAAATCCTGGTCAGCTGACGTGACTTCGAAGTCTAAATTACTCAACATTCCTTTCAAGGGGCATACCTTATTCGGGCCTGGTTTGAAGGAAATTATTGCTGACATTACTGGAGGTAAGGGTCACACCCTTCATCAGGACAGGGCCAAAGCAAAGGCAAAACAGTCTAATTTTCGTGCCTTTCGAAATTTCAAGGCAGGTGCAGCATCAACTTCCTCCGCTTCAAAACAAGAGGGAACTTTTGCTCAATCTAAGCAGGCCTGGAAACCTAACCAGTCCTGGAACAAAGGCAAGCAGGCCAGAAAGCCTGCTGCTGCCTCTAAGACAGCATGAAGGAACGGCCCCCTATCCGGCGACGGATCTAGTAGGGGGCAGACTTTCTCTCTTCGCCCAGGCGTGGGCAAGAGATGTTCAGGATCCCTGGGCGTTGGAGATCATATCTCAGGGATATCTTCTGGACTTCAAAGCTTCCCCTCCACAAGGGAGATTTCATCTTTCAAGGCTATCTGCAAATCAGATAAAGAAAGAGGCATTCCTACGCTGTGTGCAATACCTCCTAGTTATGGGAGTGATCCATCCAGTTCCGTGGACGGAACAAGGACAGGGTTTTTATTCGAATCTGTTTGTGGTTCCCAAAAAAGAAGGAACCTTCAGACCAATTTTGGATCTAAAGATCTTAAACAAATTCCTCAGAGTTCCATCTTTCAAAATGGAAACTATTCGGGCCATCCTACCCATGATCCAAGAAGGTCAGTACATGACCACAGTGGACTTAAAGGATGCCTACCTTCACATACCGATTCACAAAGATCATCATCGGTTTCTAAGGTTTGCCTTTCTAGACAGGCATTACCAATTTGTAGCTCTTCCCTTCGGGTTGGCTACAGCCCCGAGAATCTTTACAAAGGTTCTGGGCTCACTTCTGGCGGTTCTAAGACCGCGAGGCATAGCGGTGGCTCCGTATATAGACGACATCCTGATACAGGCGTCAAGCTTTCAAGTTGCCAAGTCTCATACAGAGATAGTTCTGGCATTTCTGAGGTCGCACGGGTGGAAAGTGAACGAGGAAAAGAGTTCTCTATCCCCACTCACAAGAGTCTCCTTCTTAGGGACTCTTATAGATTCTGTAGAAATGAAAATTTACCTGACGGAGTCCAGGTTATCAAAACTTCTAAATGCTTGCCGTGTTCTTCACTCCATTCCGCGCCCTTCGGTAGCTCAGTGTATGGAGGTAATCGGCTTAATGGTAGCGGCAATGGACATAGTGCCATTTGCGCGCCTTCATCTCAGACCGCTGCAATTATGCATGCTGAGTCAGTGGAATGGGGATTACACAGATTTGTCCCCTCTGCTAAATCTGGATCAAGAGACCAGAGATTCTCTTCTCTGGTGGTTGTCTCGGGTACACCTGTCCAAGGGTATGACCTTTCGCATGCCAGATTGGACAATTGTAACAGATGCCAGCCTTCTAGGTTGGGGTGCAGTCTGGAATTCCCTGAAGGCACAGAGATCGTGGACTCAGGAGGAGAAACTCCTTCCAATAAATATTCTGGAGTTAAAAGCGATATTCAATGCTCTTCTGGCTTGGCCTCAGTTAGCAACACTGAGGTTCATCAGATTTCAGTCGGACAACATCACGACTGTGGCTTACATCAACCTTCAAGGGGGAACCAGGAGTTCCCTAGCGATGTTAGAAGTCTCAAAAATAATTAGCTGGGCAGAGTACCACTCTTGCCACCTGTCAGCAATCCATATCCCAGGCGTGGAGAACTGGGAGGCGGATTTTCTAAGTCGTCAGACTTTCCATCCGGGGAAGTGGGAACTCCATCCGTAGGTGTTTGCTCAGTTGATTCATCGTTGGGGCAAACCAGAGTTGGATCTCATGGCGTCTCGCCAGAACGCCAAGCTTCCTTGTTACGGATCCAGGTCCAGGGACCCAGAAGCGGCGCTGATAGATGCTCTAGCAGCGCCTTGGTTCTTCAACCTGGCTTATGTGTTTCCACCGTTTCCTCTGCTCCCTCGACTGATTGCCAAAATCAAACGAGAGAGCATCGGTGATTCTGATAGCACCTGCGTGGCCATGCAGGACTTGGTATGCAGACCTAGTGGACATGTCATCCTTTCCACCATGGACTCTGCCTCTAAGACAGGACCTTCTGATACAAGGTCCTTTCAATCATCCAAATCTAATTTCTCTGAGACTGACTGCATGGAGATTGAACGCTTGATTCTATCAAAGCGTGGCTTCTCCGAGTCAGTCATTGATACTTTAATACAGGCACGAAAGCCTGTTACCAGGAAAATCTACCACAAGATATGGAGTAAATATCTTTATTGGTGTGAATCCAAGAATTACTCATGGAGTAAAGTTAGGATTCCTAGAATATTGTCTTTTCTCCAAGAGGGCTTGGACAAAGGATTATCAGCTAGTTCCTTAAAGGGACAGATTTCTGCTCTGTCTATTCTTTTGCACAAGCGTCTGGCAGAGGTTCCAGACGTCCAGGCATTTTGCCAGGCTTTGGTTAGAATTAAGCCTGTGTTTAAACCTGTTGCTCCCCCGTGGAGCTTAAACTTGGTTCTTAAGGTTCTTCAAGGAGTTCCGTTTGAACCCCTTCATTCCATTGATATTAAACTTTTATCTTGGAAAGTTCTGTTTTTGATGGCTATTTCCTCGGCTCGGAGAGTCTCTGAGCTATCTGCCTTACAATGTGATTCTCCCTATCTGATTTTTCATGCAGATGAGGTAGTTCTGCGTACCAAACCTGGGTTTTTGCCTAAGGTGGTTTCTAACAAGAATATCAATCAAGAGATTGTTGTTCCATCGTTGTGCCCTAATCCTTCTTCAAAGAAGGAACATCTTTTACATAATCTGGACGTAGTCCGTGCCTTGAAGTTTTACTTACAAGCTACTAAGGATTTTCGTCAAACATCTTTCCTGTTTGTCGTTTACTCTGGACAGAGGAGAGGTCAAAAAGCTTTGGCAACCTCTCTTTGCTTTTGGCTTCAGAGCGTAATACGCCTAGCCTATGAGACTGCTGGACAGCAGCCCCCTGAAAGGATTACAGCTCATTCTACAAGAGCTGTGGCTTCCACCTGGGCCTTCAAAAATGAGGCCTCTGTTGAACAGATTTGCAAGGCTGCGACTTGGTCTTCGCTTCACACTTTTTCAAAATTTTCAAAGTTTGATACTTTTGCTTCTTCGGAGGCTGTGTTTGGGAGAAAGGTTCTTCAGGCAGTGGTTCCTTCCGCTTAATCCTGCCGTGTCCCTCCCATCATCCGTGTACTTTAGCTTTGGTATTGGTATCCCATAAGTAATGGATGATCCGTGGATTGGATACACTTAACAAGAGAAAACATAATTTATGCTTACCTGATAAATTTATTTCTCTTGTAGTGTATCCAGTCCACGGCCCGCCCTGTCCTTTTAAGGCAGGTCTAAATTTTAATTAAACTACAGTCACCACTGCACCCTATGGTTTCTCCTTTCTCTGTTTGTTTTCGGTCGAATGACTGGATATGACAGTTAGGGGAGGAGCTATATAGCAGCTCTGCTGTGGGTGATCCTCTTGCAACTTCCTGTTGGGAAGGAGAATATCCCATAAGTAATGGATGATCCGTGGACTGGATACACTACAAGAGAAATAAATTTATCAGGTAAGCATAAATTATGTTTTTTATATCCAAATTTGCAGGAGCTCACTCTCAACACGTCTACTCTCCTTAAGAGCTGGCTCCGCCCCCCACTGAATATTATTATAACATTTAACCCCTTAATGACCACAGCACTTTTCCATTTTCTGTCCGTTTGGGACCAAGGCTATTTTTACATTTTTGCGGTGTTTGTGTTTAGCTGTAATTTTCTTCTTACTCATTTACTGTACCCACACATATTATATACCGTTTTTCTCGCCATTAAATGGACTTTCTAAAGATACCATTATTTTCATCATATCATATAATTTACTATAAAAAAATGATAAAATATGAGGAAAATTGGAAAAAAACACACTTTTTCTAACTTTGACCCCCAAAATCTGTTACATATCTAAAACCACCAAAAAACACCCATGCTAAATAGTTTCTAAATTTTGTCCTGAATTTAGAAATACCCAATGTTTACATGTTCTTTGCTTTTTTTGCAAGTTATAGGGCCATAAATACAAGTAGCACTTTGCTATTTCCAAACCATTTTTTTCCAAAATTAGCGCTAGTTACATTAGAACACTAATATCTTTCAGGAATCCCTGAATATCCCTTGACATGTATCTATTTTTTTTTAGTAGACATCCCAAAGTATTGATCTAGGCCAATTTTGGTATATTTCATACCACCATTTCACCACCAAATGCGATCAAATACAAAAAATCGTTCACTTTTTCACAAATTTTTTCACAAACTTTCGGTTTCTCACTGAAATTATTTACAAACAACTTGTGCAATTATGGCATAAATGGTTGTAAATTCTTCTCTGGGATCCCCTTTGTTCAGAAATAGCAGACATATATGGCTTTGGCGTTGCTTTTTCGTAATTAGAAGGCCGCTAATTGCCACTGCGCACCACAAGTGTATTATGCCCAGCAGTTAAGGGGTTAATTAGGGAGCTTTTAGGGAGCTTGTAGGGTTAATTTTAGCTGTAGTGTAGTAGACAACCCCAAGTATTGATCTAGGCACATTTTGGTATATTTCATGGCACCATTTCACCGCCAAATGCGATCAAATTAAAAAAAACGTAAAAGTTTTCACAATTTTAGTTTTCTCACTGAAATCATTTACAAACAGCTTGTGCAATTATGGCACAAATGGTTGTAAATGCTTGTCTGGGATCCCCTTTGTTCAGAAATAGCAGACATATATGACTTTGGCGTTGCTTTCTGGTAATTAGAAGGCCGCTAAATCCTGCTGCGCCTCACACGTGTATTATGGCTAGCAGTGAAGGGGTTAATTAGGGAGTTTGTAGGGAGCTTGCAGGGTTAATTTTAGATTTAGTGTAGAGATCAGCCTCCCATCTGACACATCCCACCCCCTGATCCCTCCCAAACAGCTCCCTTCCCTCCCCCACCCCACAATTGTCCCCGCCATCTTAAGTACTGGCAGAAAGTCTGCCAGTACTAAAATAAAAGGGTTTTTTTTTTAAAAATTTTTTTTTTAGCATATTTACATATGCTACTGTGTAGGATCCCCCCTTAGCCCCCAACCTCCCTGATCCCCCCCAAAACCCTCTCTAACCCTCCCCTCTGCCTTATTGGGGGCCATCTTGGGTACTGGCAGCTGTCTGCCAGTACCCAGTTTGCAATAAAAAGTGCTTTTTTGTTTGTTTGTTTTTTCTGTAGTGTAGCTTCCCCCCCCTACCCCCACACAGACAAACCCCCACCACCTTGCTGATCGTTTTTTGTTTTTTACATTTTTTCCACCTTTTTTTTTTTTCAACATTTTCTGTAGTGTAGCGATTCCCACCCGCTCCCTCCCTGTGCACGCGCCCGCCCCCACCCTCCCGTGCACGCGCGCGCGCCCGTGTGCGCCCCCAGCCACCCCCGCCCACGATCCCGCCCCCTTCACATAACCAGGGCCATCGATGGCCGCCACCCGCCTCCCGGTCCGGCTCCCACCCACCAACAAAGTAAGCCACCGATCTCCGGTGCAGAGAGGGCCACAGAGTGGCTCTCTCTGCACCGGATGGCTTAAAAAGGTTATTGCAGGATGCCTCCATATCGAGGCATCACTGCAATAACCGGAAAGCATCTGGAAGCGAGCAGGATCGCTTCCAGCTGCTTTCCACACTGAGGACGTGCAGGGTACGTTCTCAGGCGTTAACTGCCTTTTTTCTGAGGACGTACCCTGGACGTCCTCAGTCGTAAGGGGTTAAATAATAATTGTAAAGGACTAATGAAATAGACATTTTTTTTAGTTTTACTTAGGTCTAAATGAAATATGTTCACAAACAAGTTTTAAATGCAAATGATTTTACCTTCGTTTCCCCATAAACCCCCCCAAAATGTTTTTGTGATTCAGACAGAGCATACGATTTTTAAAATGGGTCCAATGTTCTTCTATTTGCAAATGTGCTTCATTCTCATAACATTCTTTGTTGAAAAGAATACCTAGGTAGGTAGAATGCTCATATGAAAGAAAAAATGTGGCTTTCTTGTCCCTTTTAAACTGACCTTGTTACTAAAGCTGATCAGTGAGGAGAAAGTTTTATTTTATGGGGCACATTAGCAAAATGTGTCTATTTTATTCTTGATGAGTCAGAAGTATGTAAGACATATTCTGATTTAAATTTCTACTTTGGATTTTCAAATTTGTTTTATTTTGTTATGACTTCTTATGCGCATCAGGTACAGCGCGTATTACAAGTTGAAAGTAAAAAGGCCCCTTTTGCCTTCAGAACTGCCCATATTCTTGGCATAGATTCAACAAGGTGTTGGAAACATTCCTTTGGAGATTTTGGTCCATATGGACAGGATAGCATCACGCAGATGCTGCAGATTTATCGGCTGCACATCCATGATTAGGCTGACCATATTGCTGCTTTAAAAATGGACACATATGAAAAATACATATGTCAGGGCTGTTTTCAGGGCTGCTTAAAGAAATGGTTTTATATAAGAACCCTTTACATATGTATTTTTCATATGTGTTCCTTCTTAAAGCGGCAATATGGTCAGCCTATCCATGATGCAAATATCCCGTTCCGCCACATTCCAAAGGTGCTTTATTGGATTAAAGGGACAGTCAACACCAGAATTTTTGTTGTTTTAAAAGATAGATAATCCCTTTATTACCCATTCCCCAGTTTTGCATAACCAACACAGTTATAATAATACACTTTTTACCTCTGTGATTAACTTGTATCTAAACATCTTCTGACAGCCCCCTGATCACATGACATTTTATTTATTATCTTTTGACTTTCATTTTAGCCAATTAGTGCAGTGTCTGCCACAATCCACAGGCGTGCTCACAATGTTATCTATAGGGATTACCTGCACTAGCTCTCCCCTGCTGTGAAAAGCAAATACAAAAGCATGTGATTAGAGGCGGCCTTCAAGGGCTTAGAAATTATCATATGAGCCTTCCTAGGTCTAGCTTTCAACTAAGAATAACAAAAGAACAAAGCAAAATTGGTGATAAAAGTAAATTGGAAAGTTGTTTAAAATTGCATGCCCTATTTGAAACATGAAAGTTTTTTTTTAACTTGACTGTCCCTTTAAGATCTGGTGACTGTGGAGGCCATTGGAGTACAGTGAACTCATTGTCATGTTCAAGAAACCAGTTTGAGATGATTTGAGCTTTGTGACATGGTGCATTATCCTGCTGGAAGTAGCCATCAGAACATGGGTACACTGTAGTCATAAAGGGATGGACATGGTCAGCAACAATACTCAGGTAGGCTGTGGTGTTTGAACAATGCTCAATTGGTACTAAGGGGCCCAAAGTGTGCCAAGAAAATATCCTCCACACTATTACACAACCACCACCAGCCTGAACTTTTGATACAAGGCAGGATGGATCCATGCTTTCATGTTGTTTACGCCAAATTTGGACCCGATCATCTGAATGATGCAGCTGAAATCGAGACTCATCAGACCAGGCAACGTTGTTCCAATCTTCTAATGTCCAATTTTGGTGAGCCTGTGCGAATTGTAGCCTCAGTTTCCTGTTCTTAGCTGACAGGAGTGGCTCCCGGTGTGGTCTTCTGCTGCTGTAGCCCATCTGCTTCAAGGTTTGACGTATTGTGCATTAAGAGATGGTATTATGCATATCTTGGTTGTAACAAGTTTTTTTTAGTTACTATTGCCTTTCTATCATCTTGAACTAGTATGCCCATTCTCCTCTGACATCAATAAGGGATTATCGCCCACACAACTGCCGCTCACTGGATATTTTCTCTCTTTCGGTCCATTCTCTGTAAACCCTAGAGATGGTTGTGCGTGAAAATCCCAGTAGATCAGCAGTTTTTTTAAATACTCCGACCAGTCCGTCTGGCATCACAACCATGCCACGTTCAAATCCACTTAAATCACCTTTCTTCCCCATTCTGATGCTCGTTTTGAACTTCAGCAAGTCGTCTTCACCACGTCTTGATTCCTAAATGCATTTAGTTGCTTCCATGTGATTGGCTGATTAGCAAGTTGTGTTACGAAGCAATTGAACAGGTGTACCTAATAAAGTAGCCAGTGTGTGTGTAAGTGTATATATGTATGTGTGTATATATATATATATATATATATATATATATATATATATATATATATATATATATATATATATATATATATAAAATAACTCATTGTGTAGTTCATCAACAGATCTAGACAGGCCCAGATGCTTGTTTTCCCACAGAAAACCTCTGAATTACATTGTTTTCAATGCAGCAAAGGATTCTGGGTAAGATATGCAAATTAAGTACACAATGACACACCTTTTTACTGCAGTCTGCTTTTCAGCAGGTTCCCTTTACGCCAAAGTATCGCTGTTCACACAGCTTATAAACTTAGCTAGGGTTAGTGCAGTGATTCATAACCATCCCAGGGCAGACTGTTTCGTGGTTTTTGCCACTCTTTAGCTGGGAGAAGGTTAGAATCACTGCTTGGTGAAGTTGATTCCAGGTAGAATACAACAACATTTTAAATTAGGGGGAGATAAAAGTTGAGTTTAATATCCTCCACTACGCGCAAAATATAGAAAAAATAACTAATTGTGTAGTTCATCAACAGATCTAGACAGGCCCAGAGGCTTGTTTTCCCACAGAAAACCTCTGAGTTACATTGTTTCCAATGCAGCAAAGGATTCTGGGTAAGATATGCAAATTAAGTACACAATGACACACCTTTTTACTTCAGTCTGCTTTTCAGCAGGTTCCCTTTACGCCAAAGTATCGCTGTTCACACAGCTTATAAACTTAGCTAGGGTTAGTGCAGACTGAAGTAAAAAGGTGTGTCGTGTACTTAATTTGCATATCTTACCCAGAATCCTTTGCTGCATTGGAAACAATGTAATTCAGAGGTTTTCTGTGGGAAAACAAGCCTCTGGGCCTGTCTAGATCTGTTGATGAACTACACAATGAGTTATTTTTTCTATATTTTGTGCGTGGTGGAGGATTTTAAACTCACCTTTTATCCCCCCCTAATTTAAAATGTTGTATTCTGCCTGGAATCAACTTCACCCAGCAGTGATTCTAACCTTCTCCCAGCTGATGAGTGGTAAAAACCACGAAACAGTCTGTCCTGGGATGGTTATGAATAAAGGCACTAACCCTAGCTAAGTTTATAAGCTGTGTGAACAGCGATACTTTGGCGCAAAGGGAACCTGCTGAAAAGCAGACTGAAGTAAAAAGGTGTGTCATTGTGTACTTAATTTGCATATCTTACCCAGAATCCTTTGCTGCATTAGAAACAATGTAATTCAGAGGTTTTCTGTGGGAAAACAAGCCTCTGGGCCTGTCTAGATATGTTGATGAACTACACAATGAGTTATTTTTTCTATATTTTGTGCGTAGTAGGGGGAGATAAAAGGTGAGTTTAAAATCCTCTAATTTAAAATGTTGTGTATATATATAGATAGGACTGTAGTGTTAGGACCAGTCTATATTAGGGCACCTTGTAAGTGGTGACTGGCTAAGCAAAATATGACCATATTGTGTGACTAAGATCCCAATTTTATTTAAAAAGAATAGTTATTCCTTGATGTTGTTTGCAGGCAATTTTTTGCAGCAGTTCAAAAAATATGTTGTGCTTTTGAAAATGGATGTGCACCAATACCTTTTTGTTTGGGTAATTACTGGGTCATATTGGCAGCACTCCCAAAGATGTGTATATAAACTTTTTGTAAGGTGTGCTAAACCAAATTTTGCATTTGTATTAAAACATAATCAGGGAGACTGACCATCTCCCATTGGTTAAAGCATCCAACCCAAGCTCAGGTGTGCTCATAACAGTGTAATAGAGTTGTGAATATTAAAGGGACATTAAACATTAAATACATGCTAGATAGAATGATGCATTCAAAGAAAAGATTAGTCCATGACTAACATGTAGATGTATTTTTTAAAGTTTGATTAGTTGTTTAAAAAGTGACAAAATAAGTGTAAAGTTTTAGTGTCTATAAAACACTGGGAGCTGCCATGTTGTAACTTGTGTTACCTTCTCTGCTGTGGCCAATTAGGGTCAGTTATAACTAGGTCACTAGAGTGTGCAGCCAATGGTTGTGCTGGATTTAACAGTGTTCTGCACTTCCATTTCTAACAGGAACTGAAAAGCTCACAATTTCAGAATGGAATTACAGGCAAAGAGGACAAAATAAATAATGAAAGTATATTGCAGAGTTGTTTTATTATATACAATTTATCATTTTATATAACCATCTCAAAGTGTTTAATGTCCCTTTAAGCTATGGAGTCTCATTCTATTATGAAGAGTAAAAGCAGGAATGATTCAGCCCTCTGAGGCAAAGGACTGTAGTGTTAGGACCAGTCTATATTGGGGCACCTTGTAAGTGGTGACTGGCTAAGCAAAATATGGCCATATTGTGTGACTAAGATCCCAATTTAATTTAAAAGGAATAGTTGTTCCTTGATATTGTTTGCAGGCAATCTTTTGCAACAGTTCAAAAATTTTGTTGTGCTTTTAAAAATGGATGTGCGCTAATACCTTTTTGTTTGTATGTGTATGTGTGTATATATATATATATATATGTATGTATATATACATATACATACACACACACACACACACACACACACACACACACATATATATATATATATATATAATGTATTAATATTTGTATATATGTATTTAGAGACATATATGCACATATAATTATATATATATATATATATATATATATATATATATATATATATATATATATACACATATAAAGAAGTGCATTGGAGTAGATGAAAACATGAAAAAGCATATTTATGCAATATGTTCTATGTATATATAAATAAATATTCCTATATATATATATTTTTATATATATAACCAACATACCATCAGCTATATGTAGAAATATTTATTTATGGATAAATAGAAATATTCAGATTTTCATGTCGGGTTAGCGCCCTTGAGAATATGCGATCTGGTTTGTGCTGGAGTAGGTTTTTTTTCCCCACTTTTTTTTCTAATCTTCTGACTTCTGTGAGGGAATATGTAAACGTGCACGCAATATATGAAGTTCGGCTTTTTGTACTCGTCGGGTTAGCGCGCTGGTGAAAACAGTTTATTTTAACTCATAATATGAGCACAACTCATGCAAAAAGCCTAAATAACACACAAAGTTCGTAAAAACTGCACGTCGTAATTAAATCACTGACTAAGTATACAAACAGATTTTGCATGTACAACAATAAAATGGCGTATTGCTTGTGTCTTTTGACGAGTAAAGTAAAGCAGTGACTTGCCAAATGTAACTTATAATCAGTGAGAAGTAACAGACCAATGTGTTAGGCTGAGAGGATAAAGCCGTGCTGTTGGCAAGTGGTGGCAGTAATAAAGTTCAATCTTGCAATGGTTCTTGATAAGAACTACAGATATATAAGTAAAACAGGTATAATCTCACCGCTGTTGCCGCACTCAGTCACGCCCCTCAGGCCGCCCCAATAGCGGGTATGGATTCACTCCTCCAGCATCCAAACGTACGGTTAAATAAACAAATAGAGTTACCTGTATTGGAACTAATCACAGCCGCAGGCCTTAGTGCAGGTTAAAAAACATCTTTATTTTGGTAGATTCAACATTCACAGGGTGAAACAGACTCAGGGGTACATTGAGCACAAACGTCCGACGCGTTTCCTGCCCGGAGGCACTTCGAAGTATACAGGTAACTCTATTTGCATGCAAAAAGCCTACTTCTAGCTCAATTAACACTCGAGCTGGATAGTTAATTAGTGCTCCACTTGTAATCTGGACCTTTATATTAAAAAAAATCTCAAGGTGTTTACCATCCCTTAAATAATGTATTTGATTTACTATTATAAATTATGATTATGTAAAACTGAAATGTTACGAGTGCATTAGATTGAACCTAATTCTCAACAGAACCATCATAAAATATTCTGCTTTAAATGTATTTCCATAGCATCTTAAAAGCATCTTAGCATATATTTACTCTTGAAAACATGTCATTTTGAAAAAATATATAATTTTATGATCTGCGATTTTTCTCTAAAGGCAAAACAACCTCTATTTTCCAGATGCTGCAAGTTTCACGACAGGTAGAAATTAACAGTGGCGCAAACATGTCAAGAAGAATGTATCATCCAGCGACAATCTTCATGGGCCGCCAAATGTCAGCCAACTCAAGCATTGAACATTGCCTTACACAGAGGAAATCTCTGCAACCCTCAAAGAGCTTTTCAATTTCTGACCCACATTCAGTCAGACAGGCAGCAATAAACAGCAATGTGACAGACAGCTGTGTAGTACTAGCTAATAGTGATATTCAGTGCTTAAATAAGCCTGACATAATAGATGCGGAAACATCCTTCCAGATTAGTCAAAAAATGCTGGTCACATCTACAACATCTTCTGAGAACGGAGGAACACATGGTATAGAAATCGACAAGACTCAAAGTGCTAGCAAACATTTTGTTGAAAGCAAGCAATCTGCACAACTTAGCACACAGACTCTGCAAAGATTAAGTCCAGAGTACAGAGCAGGGGATTTGCAGAATGACAGCTCAGGCAGCAAGGTGGAAGATGCATTGATGTATGAAAGCCTGCTTCCTAATGAAGAGAGATTTAAACACGCAAACCCCTCTAGATCTTCACCTGATGCCTGTGATTACATAAATAAACAAACATCAGATAAACACAGCGCGTGTGAAAATCTGTCAGGTAGGATGAGTTTACTTTTTTTCCAACCCTTGGGATGCCTGCAGAATATATATATTTTTTTCATTATCTGTTTTGATATGTTTGTCAGTATATTTGGACAAAAGCCAGTAAATCTTTTTTATTTTTTTTTGTAATTTTAATTGCAAAAACACATTTTTTAAACAGTTATTTCACTTTGTCTAATGCACGATAAAGTTAATGTTTCCCTTACATTATTATGTTGTCATTTTGTGGATAAATAGTTGATGATAATATAAATATATTTGGGAAGAGCCAGCCTACTAATTAATAAAATTAGATAGCTTCTTAAAGGGGTATGAAAATTAAACTTTAATGATTCAGATAGAGCATGCAGTTTTAAACAATGTTCCAATTTATTTATATTTAATTTACTTTGTACTCTTACTATCTTTAGTTGAAAAGCATACCTTGGTAGGCTCAGGAGCGGCAATGCAATACCAGGGTCTAGCTGCTGATTGGTTGCTGCACATGAATGACTTCAGTCATTGGCTTACCTAATGTGTTTAGCTAACTCCTAGTAGGGCATTGCTCCTCCTTCAACAAAGGATATCACGACACTCTTTTAAGGTCATAACATCCTGTTTCTTTAATGTTATATGTGTTACAAAATGTGACCACATACTGTATATTTTAATTAAAGGGCCATAATACCCAAATGTTGAAACGCTTGAAAGTGATGCAGCATAGCTGTAAAAAGCTGACTAGAAAATATTACCTGAACATCTCTATGTAAAAAAGAAAGATATTTTACCTCAAAAGTTCCTCAGTAGCTACATCCCATTGTAAAGGACTTCTAAGCAGCAAATTAGTATGTCTGTCCCGGGACAGCCGAAGGGATGAGCCTTGTGCACTCTCATCTTATTTCCCTATTCAGTGTAAGGAAGTTTACTGTGAAATCTCATGATATCACAGTAAAAGAGTTCATGACCTCAGCACTGCTGATGCTGATTGGCTGCTGTTCAATTCTTCATTTTTTTTTTCTCTTGCAAGGTGTATCCAGTCCATGGTGGAACCCCCTCTCAGAATGTGTCCCAATTGCACTAATATGTCTATACATTTTAAAGATCATATTGTTGCACTTAAAAATGTGGCCCAAGATGATTCTCAGACTGAAGGTAATGAGGATAGTCCGTCTACCTCTCCCCATGTGTCACAACCAGTTACGCCCGCGCAAGCGATGCCTAGTACCTCTAGTGCGTCTGCCCCTATTACTTTGCAACAACTAGCGACAGTCATGGATAATTCCCTTGCGGCCTTTCTATCCAAACTGCCAGTTTTTCCTACAAAGCACGATAGCTCTGTTTTAAGAACAGATTATGAGCAGTCTGAAGCTTTGGTAGCCTTATCTGATGTACCCTCACAACGCTCTGAAGTGGAGGTGAGGGATTTGATGCCTGAGGGAGAAATTTCCGATTCAGGAAAGGTTTCTCATCAGGCAGAGTCAGATTCATTAGCGTTTAAATTTAAATTGGAACACCTCCCCGTATTGCTCAGGGAGATATTAGCTACTCTGGATGATTGTGACCCTATGGTGGTCCCAGAGAAATTGTGTAAAATGGACAAGTACCTAGAGGTCCCTGTATACACTGATGCGTTTCCGATCCCTAAGAGCTTTGTGGATATTTTTACTAGGGAGTGGGATAGACCAGGTGTCCCTTTTGTCCCCCCCCTATTTTTAAGAAAATGTTCCCCATCACTGACCCTAGGCGGGACTCATGGCAGACGGTCCCTAAGGTAGAGGGGGCTGTTTCTACACTTGCTAAACGCACAACCATACCAATTGAAGACAGTTGTGTTTTTAAAAATCCTATGGATAAAAAGTTAGAAGGTTTACTTAAGAAAATTTTTGTTCAACAAGGTTTTCTTCTCCAACCTATTGCGTGCATTATTCCTGTAACTAATGCAGCGGCTTTCTGGTTTGAGGCGCTGGAGGAGTCGCTCCAGACGGAGACCTCATATGACAAAATCATGGATAGAATTATGGCTCTAAAGCTGGCTAATTCTTTTATCACAGATGCCGCTTTGCAATTAGCTAAGTTAGCGGCAAAAAATTCAGGCTTCGCCATTATGGCGCGCAGAGCGCTTTGGCTCAAGTCATGGTCGGCCGATGTGTCGTCAAAATCCAAACTGTTAAATATCCCTTTTAAGGGAAAGACCCTTTTCGGGCCAGAATTGAAAGAGATTATTTCAGAAATCACCGGGGGAAAGGGCCATGCTCTCCCCAGGACAAGCCTTTTAAGGCTAAAAACAAAGCTAATTTTCGTTCCTTTTGTAATTTCAGGAGCGGTCCTGCTTCAGCCTCTACAGCTGCAAAGCTAGAGGGTAACGCTTCACAGCCCAAGGCAACCTGGAAGCCTTATCAGGGCTGGAACAAGGGTAAACAGGCCAAAAAGCCTGCTGCTGCTACCAAGACAGCATGAAGGGGTAGCCCCCGATCCGGGACCGGATCTAGTAGGGGGCAGACTTTCTCTCTTCGCTCAGGCCTGGGCAAGAGATGTTCACGATCCCTGGGCTTTAGAGATTGTTACCCAGGGATATCTTTTAGAATTCAAGGACTCCCCTCCAAGGGGAAGGTTCCATATTTCTCGTCTGTCTACAGACACGACAAAGAAAGAGGCGTTCTTACGCTGTGTAGAAGACCTACATACAATGGGAGTGATCCACCCAGTTCCAATTGCGGAACAAGGGCTGGGGTTTTACTCAAACCTGTTTGTGGTTCCCAAAAAAGAAGGAACTTTCAGACCAATCCTGGATCTCAAAATTCTAAACAAATTCCTCAGAGTCCCATCATTCTAGATGGAGACCATTCGGACAATCTTACCTATGATCCAGGAAGGTCAATATATGACTACCGTGGATCTGAAGGATGCGTACCTGCATATCCCAATCCACAAAGATCATCATCAGTTCCTCCGGTTTGCTTTTCTAGACAAGCATTACCAGTTCGTGGCTCTTCCATTCGGTTTGGCCACTGCTCACAGAATTTTCACAAAGGTGCTAGGGTCCCTTCTGGTGGTTCTAAGACCGCGGGGCATAGCAGTGGCGCCCTTATTTGGACGATATCTTAATTCAGGCGCCGTCTTTTCAAAGAGCCAAGGCTCACACGGAGATTGTATTAGCCTTTCTAAGGTCTCACGGGTGGAAGGTGAACATCAAAAAGAGTTCTCTGTCCCCACTCACAAGGGTTCCCTTCCTAGGAACACTAATAGATTCGGTAGAAATGAAAATATTTCTGACGGAGGTCAGAAAGTTGAAACTTTTAACTACTTGCCGAGTTCTTCATTCCATTCCTCGGCCATCTGTAGCTTAGTGCATGGAGGCAATCGGATTAATGGTAGCGGCAATGGACATTGTCCCTTTCGCTCGGATACATCTCAGACCACTGCAACTATGCATGCTCAATCAGTGGAATGGGGATTATGCAGATTTGTCTCCTCAAATACAGTTGGACCAGGAAACCAGAGTTTCTCTTCTCTGGTGGTTGTCTCAGGATCACCTGTCTCAGGGAATATGTTTCCGCAGACCGGAGTGGATCATTGTAACGACCGACGCCAGTCTGTTAGGCTTATGGTCTCGGGAAGAATCTCTTCTCCCGATAAACATTCTGGAACTGAGGGTGATATTCAACGCGCTTCAGGCATGGCCTCAACTAGCTGCGGCCAAATTCATCAGATTTCAGTCGGACAACATCACGACTGTAGCTTACATCAATCATCAGGGGGGAACAAAGAGTTCCCTATCGATGAAGGAAGTAACCAAAATAATCAGGTGGGCGGAGGCCCACTCCTGCCATCTCTCAGCAATTCACATCCCAGGAGTAGACAACTGGGAGGCGGATTTTCTAAGTCGTCAGACTTTTTCACCCGTGGGAGTGGGAACTCCACCCAGAGGTATTTGCCCAGCTGACTCAGCTATGGGGCATTCCAGAGTTGGACCTGATGGCGTCCCGTCAGAACACCAAGCTTCCTCTCTACGGATCCAGGTCCCGGGATCCCCAAGGCGGCATTGATAGATGCTCTAGTAGCGCCTTGGTCCTTCAATCTGGCTTATGTTTTCCCACCGTTTCCTCTTCTCCCTCGTCTGATCGCCAGAATCAAGCAGGAGAAGGCGTTGGTGATTTTGATAGCCCCTGCGTGGCCACGCAGGACTTGGTATGCAGACCTAGTGGACATGTCATCTGTCCCACCATGGACACTGCCAATGAGGCAGGACCTTCTAATACAGGGTCCGTTCAAGCATCCAAATCTAGTTTCTCTACGTCTGACTGCTTGGAGATTGAACGCTTAATTCTATCAAAGCGTGATTTCTCTGAGTCAGTTATAGATACTCTGATCCAGGCTAGAAAGCCTGTCACCAGGAAAATCTACCATAAGATATGGCGGAAATATCTTTGTTGGTGTGAATCCAAGGGTTACTCATGGAGTAAGATTAGGATTCCCAGGATATTGTCTTTTCTCCAAGAAGGATTGGAGAAAGGATTGTCGGCTAGTTCTTTAAAGGGACAGATATCTGCTCTATCTATCCTTTTACACAAGCGTCTGGCAGAGGTACCAGACGTTCAAGCGTTTGCACAGGCTTTAGTCAGAATCAAGCCTGTCTATAAACCTGTGGCTCCGCCATGGAGTCTAAATCTAGTTCTTTCAGTTCTTCAAGGGGTTCCGTTTGAACCTTTACATTCCATAGATATTAAGTTGTTATCTTGGAAAGTTTTGTTTTTGGTAGCTATCTCTTCTGCTCAAAGAGTCTCAGAATTATCTGCCTTACAGTGTGATTTACCTTATCTGGTGTTCCACGCAGATAAGGTAGTTTTGCGTACCAAGCCTGGTTTTCTTCCTAAAGTTGTTTCTAACAAGAATATTAACCAGGAAATAGTGGTTCCTTCTCTGTGTCCTAATCCATCTTCGAAGAAGGAACGTCTATTGCACAATCTTGATGTAGTTCGTGCTTTAAAGTTCTATTTACAAGCAACTAAGGATTTCAGACAAACATCTTCTTTGTTTGTTATCTATTCTGGTAAGAGGAGAGGTTAGAAAGCGACTGCTACCTCTCTTTCCTTTTGGCTGAAAAGCATCATCCGCTTGGCCTATGAGTCTGCTGGCCAGCAGCCTCCTGAAAGAATTACTGCTCATTCTACCAGAGCAGTGGCTTCCACATGGGCTTTCAAAAATGAGGCTCCTGTTGAACAGATTTGTAAGGCAGCGACTTGGTCTTCACTGCATACTTTTGCCAAATTTTATAAATTCAATACTTTTGCTTCTTCGGAGGCTATTTTTGGGAGAAAGATTTTGCAAGCAGTGGTGCCTTCTGTTTAAGGTACCTGTCTTGTTCCCTCCCTAAAGCTTTGGTATTAGTATCACACAAGTAAGGATGAATCCGTGGACTGGATACACCTTGCAAGAGAAAACAGAATTTATGCTTACCTGATAAATTACTTTCTCTTGCGGTGTATCCAATCCACGGCCCGCCCTGGCAATTAAGTCAGGTAAAAATTTTTTTGTTTAAACTACAGTCACCACTGCACCCTATGGTTTCTCCTTTTTCTTCCTAACCTTTGGTCGAATGACTGGGGGGTGGAGCTGGAGGGGGAGCTATATGGACAGCTCTGCTGTGTGCTCTCTTTGCCACTTCCTGTAGGGAATGAGAATATCCCACAAGTAAGGATGAATCCGTGGACTGGATACACCGCAAGAGAAAGTAATTTATCAGGTAAGCATAAATTCTGTTTTTTTACCTGCAGCTGGGAGCAGCTGAATTATAACTTTTTACACAGAACTTACTCTGCTGAGCTGAGGAGATTGTGAGGTAAAATATCTTCCTTTTTTACATAGAGATGCTCAGGTGATATTTTCCTGTCAGCTTTTTACAGTTATACTGCATCAGTTTCAAGTGATTTAGCATATTAGTATTATGTCCCTTTAAAGATAAATCACCAGCGCTAAAACTTTTAGAAACTCAAAACAGATACATAATAAATTCTTACAAAATTGGTGGTGAGGAAGTGATCTGCCACTACATGTCCACCTAAAGTATTTAGGTATCCAAAATGTATCAAACAGCCTCCCTAAAGAAGGATGATGTTTGTGTAGGTGTAATCGTGCTGCATGTAATTGATACAGTGAACCCTTTACACGGTTTGAAAACGGTAACAAAGAGAAAATCAATAAGAGATGACAAGCGCACAGATTAGGTCCCCATATGCAGTGTGAAATATATATATATATATATATATATACTCTAATATATATGACCATAAATTAAATCATACTAATATTTAACCCCTAGGTAATTCCTATATAGAGATAGTTCGTTAATAGAAGGTAATCTTCTTACCAGATATTACCTCAATCATATGAGATAATGTATGCGTTCATTGGAAGGTGGATACTCTTCTCCCAGGTTTTCACTGTAAGGTCACATCAGACTGTATTCCCGTAGGTTTTAGTCCCAGCCTTGTTCGTGAGGCCAGCTTACTTCTGTGGTTGGTAGATGTGCTCCGGATTCTTTGGTAGAAACTTTTAACCTTTAAACTTTGATCCCTGTTGCTTTGTATCCTCCAGGAGTATGGTTATAGCAAGTTTATTCCAGCAATTGTACCATAAAAGAAAAGAAGAAATCACATAACGTAACTCTGTCATAAAATGTGTTTATTGCTGTACATAATAAAAAAGTTTGCACTTACATTCATGAACCTCAATCTTTAATGAGGTAAGCATTCAAGCACATAAAAAAAGTTATGGAATATGTGGAATACATATTAGCCGTTTAAAAGCTGCCTCCGTTCAACTGAGTTGATCTGTTGCCACAGTCCACATGAAATATTCCAAACTCACTTGGTATAAACAGTGCTATATCACACTATGCCATGAAGTGTGTATTAAAGTTATATAGTTTTGTAAAGTGAATACATTTAAAAAAAAATTACAATGCAAATCCAATTAGTAACGATATTGGTGGTAAAATATTTCTAAAATTCTTACGCCTTACGCGTTAGGGTTAAAAAGCAGCGTTAAGGGGTCCTAACGCTGCTTTTTAATGCGCGCTGGTATTTAGAGTCAGGCAGGAAAGGGTCTACCGATCACTTTCTTTCCGCGACTTGAGGCTATCGCAGATCCCCTTACGTCAATTGCGTATCCTATCTTTTCTATGGGATTTGCCTAATGCTGGTATTACGAGTCTTGGAAGAAGTGAGCGGTAGAGCCTCTACCGACAAGACTCCAACCACAAGAAAAAGTCAGTAGTTAAGAGTTTTTTATGGGCTAACGCGGGAACATAAAGCTCTTAACTACTGTGCTATAAAGTACACTAACACCCATAAACTACCTATGAACCCCTAAACCGAAGCCCCCCCACATCGCAAACCCTATAATAATTTTTTTTAACCCCTAATCTTCCGACCGGACATCGCAGCCGCCTACATCATCCCTATGAACCCCTAATCTGCTGCCCCGAACATCGCCAACACCTATATTATATTTATTACCCCCTAATCAGCCCCCCCCCATGTCGCTGCCACCTACCTACACTTATTAACCCCTAATCTGCCGACTGGACCTCGTCTTTACTATAATAAATGTATTAACCCCTAAACCGCCGCACTCCCGCCTCGCAAACACTATAATAAATTGTATTAACCCCTAATCTGCCCTCCCTAACATCGCCACCACCTACCTACAATTATTAACCCCTAATCTCCCGCCCCTATCGTCGCCGATACTATAATAAAGTTATTAACCCCTAAACCTAAGTCTAACCCTAACACCCCCCCTAAGTTAAATATAATTTAAATAAAACAAACTAAATTTACTATAATTAAATAAATTATTCCTATTTAAAACTAAATACTTATAAAATAAACCCTAATATAGCTACAATATAACTAATAGTTACATGGTAGCTATTTTAGGATTTATATTTATTTTACAGGCAACTTTGTATTTATTTTAACTAGGTAAAATAGCTATTAAATAGTTAATAACTATTTAATAGCTACCTAGTTAAAATAATTACAAAATTACCTGTAAAATAAATCCTAACCTAAGTTACAAATACACCTAACACTACACTATCAATAAATTAATTAAATAAATTACCTACAATTAGCTAAACTAAAATACAATTAAATAAACTAAACTATAATACAAAACCCCCCCCACTAAATTACAGAAAATAAAAAAAAAATACAAGAAGTTTAAACTAATTACACCTAATCTAAGCCCCCTAATAAAGTAAAAAAGCCCCCCAAAATAATAAAATGCCCTACCCTATCCTAAATTACAAATTAATCAGCTCTTTTACCAGCTCTTAAAAGGGCTTTTTGCGGGGCATTGCCCCAAAGTAATCCGCTCTTTTACCTGTAAATAAAAATACAATACCCCCCCAACATTACAACACACCACCCACATACCCCTACTCTAAAACCCACCCAAACCCCCCTTAAAAAAACCTAAGACTAACCCCCTGAAGATCTCTCTACCTTGAGTCGTCTTCACTCAGCAGAGCCGAATTCTTCATCCAAGCGGGGCAGAAGAGGTCCTCCATCCGATTGAAGTTTTCATCCAAGCGGGGCAGAAGTGGTCTTCCATCCGATTGAAGCATCCTAAAGACCTCCAACGCGGAACATCCATCCTGGCCGACGAATGATGGTTCCTTTAAATGACGCCATCCAAGATGGCGTCCCTCAAATTCCAATTGGCTGATAGGATTCTTTCAGCCAATCGGAATTAAGGTAGGAAAAATCTGATTGGCTGATTCAATCAGCCAATCAGATTGAAGTTCAATCCGATTGGCTGATCCATTCGGATTGACCTCGCATTCTATTGGCTGATCTGAACAGCCAATAGAATGCGAGGTCAATCCGATTGGCTGATTGAATCCGGATGGATGAAGATAGAAGATGCCACTTGAATGAACACTTCAATCGGATGTAAGACCTCTTCTGCCCCGCTTGGATGAAGAATTTGGCTCGGCTGAGTGAAGACGATTCAAGGTAGGGAGATCTTCAAGGGGTTAGTGTTAGTTTTTTTAAGGGGGGTTTGGGTGGGTTTTAGAGTAGGGGTATGTGCGTGGTAGGTTGTAATGTTGGGGGGGTATTGTATTTTTATTTACAGGTAAAAGAGCTGATTACTTTGGGGCAACGTCCCGCAAAAAGCCCTTTTAAGGGCTGGTAAAATAGCTGATTACTTTGTAATTTAGGATAGGGTAGGGCATTTTATTATTTTGGGGGGCTTTTTTATTTTATTAGGGGGCTTAGATTAGGTGTAATTAGTTTAAACTTCTAGTAATTTTTTTTTATTTTCTGTAATTTAGAGTTTTTTTTTTTTGTATTATAGTTTTGTTTATTTAATTGTAGGTAATTTCATTTATTGATAGTGTAGTGTTAGGTGTATTTGTAACTTAGGTTAGGATTTATTTTACAGGTAATTTTGTAATTATTTTAACTAGGTAGCTATTAAATAGTTATTAACTATTTAATAGCTATTGTACCTAGTTAAAATAAATACAAAGTTGCCTGTAAAATTAATATAAATCCTAAAATAGCTACAATGTAACTATTAGTTATATCGTAGCTATATTAGGGTTTATTTTCTAGGTAAGTATTTAGTTTTAAATAGGAATAATTTATTTAATTATAGTAAATTTAGTTCGTTTTATTTAAATTATATTTAACTTAGGGGGGTGTTAGGGTTAGACTTAGGTTTAGGGGTTAACGTTGGGGCCTGAGATTAGGGGTTAATAATTGTAGGTAGGTGACGGCGATGTTGGGGAGGGCGGTTTAGGGGTTAATACATTTATTATAGTGGTGGCGAGGTCCGGTCGGCAGATTAGGGGTTAATAAGTGTAGGTAGGTGGTGGCGAAGTTGGGGAGGCAGATTAGGGGGTAATAAATATAATATAGGTGTCGGTGATGTTAGGGACAGCAGATTAGGGGTTCATAGCTATAATGTAGGTGGCGGCGGTGTCCGGAGCGGCAGATTAGGGGTTAATAATATAATGCAGGTGTCGGCGATAGCGGGGGCAGCAGATTAGGGGTTAATAAGTGTAAGGTTAGTGGTGTTTAGACTCGGGGTTCATGTTAGGGTGTTAGGTGTAGGCTTAGAGAGTGTTTCCCCATAGGAAACAATGGGGCTGCGTTAGGAGCTGAACGCTGCTTTTTTGCAGGTGTTAGGGTTTTTTTTCAGCCAGATACCGTGCACGAGCACGTTTAGACAGTTTACCGCTACCGTAAGCAACGCTGGTATTGAGGGCTGAAGTGGAGCTAAATTATGCTCAATGCTCCCTTTTCTGAGGCTAACGCAGCCATTCAGACAACTCGTAATACCAGCGTTGTCTTAAGGGTGCGCTGGAAAAAAAAGGCTTGTTAGTACCGCGGGTCTTTACTGACAAAACTCTAAATCTAGGCGTTGGTGATCACTACTTTATGTAATGCACTCAGTAGCTACTTCAGACTGCCGGCATCAATAATCAGATTCTGTCTGCCCACTCTTGGTAAATCCTTACGCGTTTCGAAGTTCTTATCAACTTCTTCGTCAGAGGAAATAGTGTGTATATACTGAGTATTATTTTAAAACCTTTTCAACAGTTTGCCACCAAATTCAGAGAAACCAGTTCTGCTTAACGTTTTAAGTAACTCAATTGATTTATGTAGCAATAATTCCCATAAATATTTCATTTGGTGAGAAGCATTTTACCTAATACTTTATTTTGTTTCCTGTTTTTCGGGGTGCCAAAATCTTTTTCTGTAGAACTGCATTGTCGTCTTAGAAATGTGTTTGGGTAGATTTATATTTCAAGTAGAAGCCTTTTTTTTTTTTTTTTTTTTTTTTTCTGTTAGGAAAAAATGCATCTAGTAAATGTTATCAGTTTTTGGTAGCATATGCACATATGCTGTGAGGGCCCCATGCACCAGTATTCAAACACTACACCTTCTCAGAGAGTCAGCAGTGGCTTGTATGACACAAATTAAAGGGATATGAAACCCAAATGTTTTCTTCTCATGATTTAGATCATGATATATAAAGAGCATACCGTTAAAATAAAAAGAGAGAAAAATTGGAAGATGATCTTTAACTATCCTACATACTTGTGTATGCTAGTTACTAAAACCCGTAAAAAAAAGGTTGACCTATGGAATGCCTTATTTTCATCTTGTTTTCTAGAGACATCCTCTAATAGTTCAGACCTAGAATACTGATCTACCTGATGCTTTTTTGATTACACGTGTGGAATAACCTCTTTGTTTCAGTTGTTTAGTCAAACTATCACACTCTTTTTGGTATATCTCTTATCTGATACAATTAAAGTTCACACACATATTTTTTTTTTTCCAACCAGTGGTTGGCACAGTTTTCTGATGGCAACTAACACTTTTGTGGTCCTTTGTTGAAACAAACAACTTGATGCGGTTCCGGTTTGAAAACTACAGCTTCTGGAAAGAAAATACTGCATGGGCACCCTGGTGTGTACGAGCCCCAGACATTAAAATGAATGTAAATTTTGATTATAAAGTGCCTGGTTTTTAAAAATTCAATTAAAAACAGGGGCACTTTAATTAATCAAAATTTACATTTCACTTGTGTTGTGAAACTACTTACCTTTTAATCTTGACAGCCGCTGCATCGCTTCCTCCGCCCGTTGCAAAGCCTCTTCCTGGGCCTAAAATGAGGAATCCGGCTTCCTCTAATCACAGCGTTGAATTAGACGCTGATTCCCCCGGGGGGGGGGGGGAATCGTGATTGGAGGATGACTGATCCTTCATTTCTGACGTAGGAAGAGGCTTGCGATGACCGGGGGAGGCTGGAGTGGCTGTAAAGATTAAAAGGTAAGTATTTTCACAACTCGAGTGAAATGTAAATTTTGCCCCTGTTTTTAATCAAATTTTTAAAAACTGGGCACTTTAGCATCAAAATTTACATTCATTTTAATCCTGAGTCAATTTTCATTGGCTAGAACTAACAATAAGGAATTGATCATAGGGTTTGGGGAAGTACTTTGGCGGGTATTTTCTGAGCTCAAATGCCGCAAATACTTTTTAATCTAAATAGGAGTTCTAGTGGATGCAATATGCACTGACTGTTAAAGTGAAGGTCAATTTTGATTAATTAGTGCCCGGTTTTTAATAATCCTATTAAAAACAAGGGCACTTTAATTCATCAAAATTGAAATTTCACTCTTTTTCTTCAAAAACTTACCTTTTCATTCTGGCAGCCGCTCCAGCGATTCCCACGGCCGCTGGAAGCCTCCGGCTTTCTCCAATCACGGCTTCCCCCCCAGCGGAATCTTGGCCTGATACAATGCCGTGATTGGAGGAAGCCAGATTCGTCATTTTGGACCCGCGAAGACAGCTTGCGATGGGCGGAGAAAGTGCTTGAGCAGCTGCAAGGATTAAAAGGTACGTTTTTGAAGAAAACAATTGAAATGTCTATTTTGATTAATTAAAGTGCCCTTGTTTTTAATAGGATTATTAAAAAACGGGCACTAATTCATCAAAATTGACCTTCACTTTAAGAGGGCAAACTTTCCATTGCAGTAAGTACATTTTTGGTGTAGACTGTCACTTTAAATAAAGATTAACTGCATGAACTGCAACATGCATTTTCTGAATTCTATATTTTAGCATGTATAGCTCCCTTGTGTGATAATCTTAAAGGAACATAAAACCCCCAAGTTGTCTTTTTAATAATGTGTAGTAGTGCCTATAAACTGTATGTAGTGTTATCTGGTGTATGTAACTATGTGATGGTTTGTGGACTTTCACCATCATGATAGAAATTAATTTTGCTTTCTTAATACAAAAATATACGTAAAAGAGCAATTTCCCATATGTTTAAAAAATGCTTCTGCAGCTGCTATAACAAGTCATTCAAACACAAATTTAATTTTACAGTACAGTGTCCCATTAAAGTTTGTTTAGAACTATCTTGGAACCTGTGTTTTTTTTTTTTTTGAGTCCAGTTTGTCCATGTCCATTAATTCAACTTTAAAGGGACAGTCTACACCAGAATTTTTATTGTTTTAAAAGATAGATAATCCCTTTATTACCCATTTCCCAGTTTTGCATAACCAACACAGTTATATTAATATACTTTTAACCTCTGTGATTATCTTGTATCTAAGCCTCTGCAAACTGCCCCTTTATTTCAGTTCTTTTGACAGACTTGCAGTCTAGCCAATCAGTGCCTGCTCCCAGATAACTTCACGTGCACAAGTACAGTGTTATCTATATGAAATATGTGAACTAACACCCTCTAGTGGTGAAAAATTGTTAAAATGCATTCTGAAAAGAGGTGGCCTTCAAGGTCTAAGAAATTAGCATATGAACCTCCTAGGTTAAGCTTTCAACTAAGAATACCAAGAGAACAAAGCAAAATTGGTGATAAAAGCAAATTGGAAAATTGTTTAAAATGACATGCTCTATCTAAATCATGAAATTTTATTTTGGCCTAGACTGTCCCTTTAATATGGATCAAAACAGTGGTGCTCCCTGGTAACTTTACTTTTCGATCTAGCTAATAAGCATTTCAAAACAATTCTAAAAAAATATATATATATATATATATATATATATATATATATATATATATATATATATATATATATATATATATATATAGAAAGTTTATTTCAGGCTGGACAAAAAAATAATTAACTCTCTATATCATCTCCACGAGCACAGTAAAACTGAAATAAAATGGCTCTGGCAAGACTTCACCTAGAACACAAGCACCTGGTCAAGCAGAATCCACCAATAACCTAATAGTAAATATAATACAAATGGTCTAGCAGTGTAGTATTTTTATTTTGGGTTTGTTCAGTAATTTCCTTTAGAAGGATTATTATGGTGTCTAATGGAATTGGATGTTTTAAAGTTGAGTTAATAATATCTACAATTTCTTTTAATTCTGTGCAGGACCACCAGAGATGTCAAAATGTTTTTATCTTTTTTATTCTTCTTATCTCTGTTACTTTACTCACAAATGAATTAAACACCCCGGTAATGCCATCACTCTGTTGTTTTCTTTTGTGGCTTACAAATCAATACTATTATGCTGTAGTACACTCTGTTACCAAGGGAGAACTGTGTAATTATCATGTGACATTTTCTGTTGTTTCTTTTAAAGTTCCTATTGTTTTTTTGTTTTGTTTTTTTTTACAGGTAAAGAGGCGCATGATTACACTACAGATTCAGAGGAAGAAGACCATGATCTGGACACCAGTAGTTCTCTAACTGTTTCTATTAGTGATTCTGAAGACATTAGTTCTGCTGAACTTCTTGAAATAATTGATGGTAAAGATAGTGTACCTCAAGATAAAACACAATTAAAAGCTCAAAAAGTGCAAGCGGTTCTAACAGCCAGTGAAGGAACACCAGATACTCCTTTCCATGTAACACCTGTGCCAGATTCAGGTGATGGACCTTCATCTGTTTCAGCTATAAGTCCGTAAGTTATAACTGAATTATTATAAATGATCCATATTATATCACCTGCTACTTAGAGAATGTTTATGGCATCTTAACAAATGTATTGCATATTTATTTTTTTTAAATAATGAATGAGTCTGTTCTTACTAAACGTTGTTTTTTTTTTCATGTGGCATTTCCAAAGTAGATTTTTTTTTTCTTTCTAATGACACAATGAGTCCACGGATCATCTAATTACTATTGGGAATATCACTTCTGCCCAGCAGGAGGTGGCAATGAGCACCACAGCAAAGCTGTTAAATATCACCTCCCTTCCCTCCAAACCCAGTCATTCTCTTTGCCTACGTTAGAGCAAGGAAGTGGTAAAGTTAGGTGTTAGTAAAAGATTCTTCAAGCAAGATTTTATTATTTTTTAAGCAGTGCAAGGTTGTTCTGTTTTGCTCTAGGGTGTAGCCGTAGTCCATATCAGTCTCTTCAGTAGAGCAGTGTTATTTATGCTGCCCTAACCATGCAAGCCTGAGTAAGATTACTCATTCTTTGTTTCTACCCACAGGTCCATGTGAGGGAACTGGCCACCCAAACCTAGTGAGCTGCCGTGCTGCCTGGCAGAAGTATTAAGGTAAGTGCTAACTTTATGTTTTTCTGGGACATGCAGAGAAAAAGGATAGCACTTTTACTTTCATTGGGACAAGTTACATTCACCTATGACAGGGGAATATTGTTTAAGGGCAGCAGAGCAGGCACTGGGGACGAGTAGAATCTGGCTCTTGGTGGTGTATTTGTTTTTTGTACTTCACTCCCGACGGCTGTGATAATTGATTTAGCGGGAGGTTTCAGGTTACGCCCAGGATGGGCGGAATTAGATACGGCGGCAGTTCCTATTGCGCGCCTTTTTTTCTGGCCCTGTTTGTCACTTACTGTGTCTCCGGAGGGAAATTCAGCTGTGTCATAAATTCAGCAGCGTTGCGGTTACGGACCGCAGTGTTCATAGAGTTGAGTCCAGATCAGTTACAAAGTATTTACTTTGTTAGCAGGCAGGCAGGTAAGCACCTCAGCAACACTAAGCTGAGGTGTAGAGTTGTCTGGAAGTTATTTTGGGGGCTAAGGTGTAATTTTAATAGCAGAAAAATAAAGCAGCTATTTTGTTTGTTTAAAAATGAAAGGAACAGTGACAAATTTTTTTGTTTTTGGGGGATATTTTCTGAATTAAATATCAGTTGTTTATTGGTGAATAAAGATGGACCAAGAAACCCTGCAAGATGTTACATGTTCTTTATGTTTTGATGCTAATGTAGAACCACCAATTCCTTTCTGTTCCTCATGTATTGAGAGAACTTTACATTACAGGGATAGACTTTTTCTTGAGCCAACATTGTCTAAGGCGGACACTGTTCAGGAGTCTTCTGACAATATTCAAGATATGCCGCAGCTTTCTCCTCAAGCGTCTCAAAATATAGCATCCATACAGCCATTGCCGTGCGCTTCCTCTATTACTCCACCTGGAGTTACCTTGCAAGACAACGCTTCCCTAATGTCATCAGCGGTATCTGATGCATTGTCTGCTTTTCCCATGCTGCAGGGAAAGTGAAAGAGGAAATGTAATCAATCTGTGAATAAGGTTGCTGACACAGTAGTGGCTATTCCGAATGTTTCTTCCCAGAAACCTGAAGAGGAGAATACTTCGGTAGCATCTGAGGGTGAAATCTCAGACTCAGACAGTGTTATACCTTTAACTGATACTGAAGTTGTTTCTTTCAGGTTTAAGCTTGAACACCTCCGTTTGTTACTTAAGGAGGTTTTAGCTACCCTGGACGACTCCGACACTACTCTCGTAGTAAATCCTAAGAAGTCTAGTAAACTTAACAAGTATTTCTCCAACATAGGTGTGTCCGGTCCACGGCGTCATCCTTACTTGTGGGATATTCTCTTCCCCAACAGGAAATGGCAAAGAGCCCAGCAAAGCTGGTCACATGATCCCTCCTAGGCTCCGCCTACCCCAGTCATTCTCTTTGCCGTTGTACAGGCAACATCTCCACGGAGATGGCTTAGAGTTTTTTAGTGTTTAACTGTAGTTTTTATTATTCAATCAAGAGTTTGTTATTTTGAAATAGTGCTGGTATGTACTATTTACTCAGAAACAGAAAAGAGATGAAGATTTCTGTTTGTATGAGGAAAATGATTTTAGCAACCGTCACTAAAATCCATGGCTGTTCCACACAGGACTGTTGAGAGCAATTAACTTCAGTTGGGGGAACAGTGAGCAGTCTCTTGCTGCTTGAGGTATGACACATTCTAACAAGACGATGTAATGCTGGAAGCTGTCATTTTCCCTATGGGATCCGGTAAGCCATGTTTATTAAGATCGTAAATAAGGGCTTCACAAGGGCTTATTAAGACTGTAGACTTTTTCTGGGCTAAATCGATTCATTATTAACACATATTTAGCCTTGAGGAATCATTTATTCTGGGTATTTTGATATAATAATATCGGCAGGCACTGTTTTAGACACCTTATTCTTTAGGGGCTTTCCCAAATCATAGGCAGAGCCTCATTTTCGCGCCGGTGTTGCGCACTTGTTTTTGAGAGGCATGACATGCAGTCGCATGTGAGAGGAGCTCTGATACTTAGAAAAGACTTTTGAAGGCGTCATTTGGTATCGTATTCCCCTTTGGGCTTGGTTGGGTCTCAGCAAAGCAGATACCAGGGACTGTAAAGGGGTTAAAGTCAAAAACGGCTCCGGTTCCGTTATTTTAAGGGTTAAAGCTTCCAAATTTGGTGTGCAATACTTTTAAGGCTTTAAGACACTGTGGTGAAAATTTGGTGAATTTTGAACAATTCCTTCATGTTTTTTCGCAATTGCAGTAATAAAGTGTGTTCAGTTTAAAATTTAAAGTGACAGTAACGGTTTTATTTTAAAACGTTTTTTGTACTTTGTTATCAAGTTTATGCCTGTTTAACATGTCTGAACTACCAGATAGACTGTGTTCTGAATGTGGGGAAGCCAGAATTCCTATTCATTTAAATAAATGTGATTTATGTGACAATGACAATGATGCCCAAGATGATTCCTCAAGTGAGGGGAGTAAGCATGGTACTGCATCATTCCCTCCTTCGTCTACACGAGTCTTGCCCACTCAGGAGGCCCCTAGTACATCTAGCGCGCCAATACTCCTTACTATGCAACAATTAACGGCTGTAATGGATAATTCTGTCAAAAACATTTTAGCCAAAATGAACACTTATCAGCGTAAGCGCGACTGCTCTGTTTTAGATACTGAAGAGCATGACGACGCCGATAATAATGGTTCTGAAGGGCCCCTAACCCAGTCTGATGGGGCCAGGGAGGTTTTGTCTGAGGGAGAAATTACTGATTCAGGGAACATTTCTCAACAAGCTGAACCTGATGTGATTACGTTTAAATTTAAGTTGGAACATCTCCGCATTCTGCTTAAGGAGGTATTATCCACTCTGGATGATTGTGACAAGTTGGTCATCCCAGAGAAACTATGTAAAATGGACAAGTTCCTAGAGGTCCCGGGGCTCCCAGAAGCTTTTCCTATACCCAAGCGGGTGGCGGACATTGTTAATAAAGAATGGGAAAGGCCCGGTATTCCTTTCGTCCCTCCCCCCATATTTAAAAAATTGTTTCCTATGGTCGACCCCAGAAAGGACTTATGGCAGACAGTCCCCAAGGTCGAGGGAGCGGTTTCCACTTTAAACAAACGCACCACTATACCCATAGAGGATAGTTGTGCTTTCAAAGATCCTATGGATAAAAAATTAGAAGGTTTACTTAAAAAGATGTTTGTTCAGCAGGGTTACCTTCTACAACCAATTTCATGCATTGTCCCTGTAGCTACAGCCGCATGTTTCTGGTTCGATGAGCAGATAAAGGCGGTCGATAGTGATTCTCCTCCTTATGAGGAGATTATGGACAGAATCAATGCTCTCAAATTGGCTAATTCTTTCACCCTAGACGCCACTTTGCAATTGGCTAGGTTAGCGGCTAAGAATTCTGGGTTTGCTATTGTGGCGCGCAGAGCGCTTTGGTTGAAATCTTGGTCAGCTGATGCGTCTTCCAAGAACAAGCTACTTAACATTCCTTTCAAGGGGAAAACGCTGTTTGGCCCTGACTTGAAAGAGATTATCTCTGATATCACTGGGGGTAAGGGCCACGCCCTTCCTCAGGATCGGCCTTTCAAGGCAAAAATAAACCTAATTTTCGTCCCTTTCGTAGAAATGGACCAGCCCAAAGTGCTACGTCCTCTAAGCAAGAGGGTAATACTTCTCAAGCCAAGCCAGCTTGGAGACCAATGCAAGGCTGGAACAAGGGAAAGCAGGCCAAGAAACCTGCCACTGCTACCAAGACAGCATGAAATGTTGGCCCCCGATCCGGGACCGGATCTGGTGGGGGGCAGACTCTCTCTCTTCGCTCAGGCTTGGGCAAGAGATGTTCTGGATCCTTGGGCGCTAGAAATAGTCTCCCAAGGTTATCTTCTGGAATTCAAGGGGCTTCCCCCAAGGGGGAGGTTCCACAGGTCTCAGTTGTCTTCAGACCACATAAAAAGACAGGCATTCTTACATTGTGTAGAAGACCTGTTAAAAATGGGAGTGATTCATCCTGTTCCATTAAGAGAACAAGGGATGGGGTTCTACTCCAATCTGTTCATAGTTCCCAAAAAAGAGGGAACGTTCAGACCTATCTTAGATCTCAAGATCTTAAACAAGTTTCTCAAGGTTCCATCGTTCAAGATGGAAACCATTCGAACTATTCTTCCTTCCATCCAGGAAGGTCAATTCATGACCACAGTGGATTTAAAGGATGCGTATCTACATATTCCTATCCACAAGGAACATCATCGGTTCCTAAGGTTCGCATTCCTGGACAAGCATTACCAGTTCGTGGCGCTTCCTTTCGGATTAGCCACTGCTCCAAGGATTTTCACAAAGGTACTAGGGTCCCTTCTAGCTGTGCTAAGACCAAGGGGCATTGCTGTAGTACCTTACTTGGACGACATTCTGATTCAAGCGTCGTCCCTTCCTCAAGCAAAGGCTCACACGGACATTGTCCTGGCCTTTCTCAGATCTCACGGATGGAAAGTGAACGTGGAAAAGAGTTCTCTATCTCCGTCAACAAGGGTTCCCTTCTTGGGAACAATAATAGACTCCTTAGAAATGAGGATTTTTCTGACAGAGGCCAGAAAAACAAAACTTCTAGACTCTTGTCGGATACTTCATTCCGTTCCTCTTCCTTCCATAGCGCAGTGCATGGAAGTGATCGGTTTGATGGTAGCGGCAATGGACATAGTTCCTTTTGCGCGCATTCATCTAAGACCATTACAACTGTGCATGCTCAGTCAGTGGAATGGGGACTATACAGACTTGTCTCCGAAGATACAAGTAAATCAGAGGACCAGAGACTCACTCCGTTGGTGGCTGTCCCTGGACAACCTGTCACAAGGGATGACATTCCGCAGACCGGAGTGGGTCATCGTCACGACCGACGCCAGTCTGATGGGCTGGGGCACGGTCTGGGGATCCCTGAAAGCTCAGGGTCTTTGGTCTCGGGAAGAATCTCTTCTACCGATAAATATTCTGGAACTGAGAGCGATATTCAATGCTCTCAAGGCTTGGCCTCAGCTAGCGAGGGCCAAGTTCATACGGTTTCAATCAGACAACATGACAACTGTTGCGTACATCAACCATCAGGGGGGAACAAGGAGTTCCCTAGCGATGGAAGAAGTGACCAAAATCATTCTATGGGCGGAGTCTCACTCCTGCCACCTGTCTGCTATCCACATCCCAGGAGTGGAAAATTGGGAAGCGGATTTTCTGAGTCGTCAGACATTGCATCCGGGGGAGTGGGAACTCCATCCGGAAATCTTTGCCCAAGTCACTCAGCTGTGGGGCATTCCAGACATGGATCTGATGGCCTCTCGTCAGAACTTCAAAGTTCCTTGCTACGGGTCCAGATCCAGGGATCCCAAGGCGGCTCTAGTGGATGCACTAGTAGCACCTTGGACCTTCAAACTAGCTTATGTGTTCCCGCCGTTTCCTCTCATCCCCAGGCTGGTAGCCAGGATCAATCAGGAGAGGGCGTCGGTGATCTTGATAGCTCCTGCGTGGCCACGCAGGACTTGGTATGCAGATCTGGTGAATATGTCATCGGCTCCACCTTGGAAGCTACCTTTGAGACGAGACCTTCTTGTTCAGGGTCCGTTCGAACATCCGAATCTGGTTTCACTCCAGCTGACTGCTTGGAGATTGAACGCTTGATCTTATCGAAGCGAGGGTTCTCAGATTCTGTTATCGATACTCTTGTTCAGGCCAGAAAGCCTGTAACTAGAAAGATTTACCACAAAATTTGGAAAAAATATATCTGTTGGTGTGAATCTAAAGGATTCCCTTGGGACAAGGTTAAGATTCCTAAGATTCTATCCTTCCTTCAAGAAGGATTGGAAAAAGGATTATCTGCTAGTTCCCTGAAGGGACAGATTTCTGCCTTGTCTGTGTTACTTCACAAAAAGCTGGCAGCTGTGCCAGATGTTCAAGCCTTTGTTCAGGCTCTGGTTAGAATTAAGCCTGTTTACAAACCTTTGACTCCTCCTTGGAGTCTCAACTTAGTTCTTTCAGTTCTTCAGGGGGTTCCGTTTGAACCCTTACATTCCGTTGATATTAAGTTATTATCTTGGAAAGTTTTGTTTTTAGTTGCAATTTCTTCTGCTAGAAGAGTTTCAGAATTATCTGCTCTGCAGTGTTCTCCTCCTTATCTGGTGTTCCATGCAGATAAGGTGGTTTTACGTACTAAACCTGGTTTTCTTCCAAAAGTTGTTTCTAACAAAAACATTAACCAGGAGATTATCGTACCTTCTCTGTGTCCGAAACCAGTTTCAAAGAAGGAACGTTTGTTGCACAATTTGGATGTTGTTCGCGCTCTAAAATTCTATTTAGATGCTACAAAGGATTTTAGACAAACATCTTCCTTGTTTGTTGTTTATTCCGGTAAAAGGAGAGGTCAAAAAGCAACTTCTACCTCTCTCTCTTTTTGGCTTAAAAGCATCATCAGATTGGCTTACGAGACTGCCGGACGGCAGCCTCCTGAAAGAATCACAGCTCATTCCACTAGGGCTGTGGCTTCCACATGGGCCTTCAAGAACGAGGCTTCTGTTGATCAGATATGTAAGGCAGCGACTTGGTCTTCACTGCACACTTTTACTAAATTTTACAAATTTGATACTTTTGCTTCTTCTGAGGCTATTTTTGGGAGAAAGGTTTTGCAAGCCGTGGTGCCTTCCATCTAGGTGACCTGATTTGCTCCCTCCCTTCATCCGTGTCCTAAAGCTTTGGTATTGGTTCCCACAAGTAAGGATGACGCCGTGGACCGGACACACCTATGTTGGAGAAAACAGAATTTATGTTTACCTGATAAATTACTTTCTCCAACGGTGTGTCCGGTCCACGGCCCGCCCTGGTTTTTTTAATCAGGTCTGATAATTTATTTTCTTTAACTACAGTCACCACGGTACCATATGGTTTCTCCTATGCAAATATTCCTCCTCAACGTCGGTCGAATGACTGGGGTAGACGGAGCCTAGGAGGGATCATGTGACCAGCTTTGCTGGGCTCTTTGCCATTTCCTGTTGGGGAAGAGAATATCCCACAAGTAAGGATGACGCCGTGGACCGGACACACCGTTGGAGAAAGTAATTTATCAGGTAAACATAAATTCTGTTTTTGACATGCCCTACATGGTGGAGGTATTTCCTGTACCAGATAGCGCTACAGAGATTATTGCTAAGGAATGGGAGAGACCGGGTATCCCTTTTTCTCCATCCCCTATATTTAAAAAGATGTTTCCTATTGCAGACTCTATCAAAGAGTCTTGACAGACGGTACCCAAAGTGGAAGGGGCAATTTCCACGCTAGCCAAGAGAACAACTATTCCCATAGAGGATAGTTGTTACTTTAAGGGTCCTATGGATAAGAAGTTAGAGGGGTTGCTCAAGAAAATGTATGTACACCAAGATTTACAATGGCAACCTGCGGTTTGTATTGCTACTGTCACTAGTGCGGCAGCATACTGGTTTGATGCGTTGTCTTATTCTATTCAGACAGACACTCCCCTTGAAGAAATCCAGGATAGGATAAAGGCCCTTAAGTTGGCCAACTCCTTTATCACGGATGCTTCCCTTCAAGTTATTAAGCTGGGAGCTAAGATTTCTGGTTTCGCCGTATTGGCCCGCAGAGCTTTATGGTTAAAATCTTGGTCTGCGGATGTATCATCTAAGTCTAAACTTTTAGCAATTCCTTACAAGGGATAGACCTTGTTTGGGCTGGGTTTGACGGAAATAATTTCTAACATTACGGGAGGAAAGGGCCATTTCCTCCCTCAGGATAAGAGAAATAAACAAAAGGGACGTCAGAGTAATTTTCGTTCCTTTCGAAATTTCAAGGGAAATCCTTCTACTCCCTCTTCCAAGCCGGAACAGTCCAAGCCAAGGGATCTTGTGGGGGGCAGACTTTCCTTCTTCACTAAGGCTTGGGTTTGAGATGTTCAGGATCCCTGGGAGGTGGACATCGTGTCCCATGGATACAAACTAGAGTTCAAGACCTTTCCTCCCAGGAGCAGGTTTCTGCTTTCAAGATTATCTGTAGACCAGACAAAAAGAGAGGCATTCTTACACTGTGTTCGGGGACCTCTCCGACCTGGGAGTGATAGTTCCTGTTCCGATGCAGGAATGGGGTCTGGGGTTCTATTCCAATCTGTTAGTGGTTCCCAAAAAGGAGGGAACCTTCAGACCAATTTTAGATCTCAAGAGTCTAAACAAATTCCGCAGAGTACCGTCCTTCAAGTTGGAAACTATTCATTCCATTCTTCCTTTGGTCCAAGAGGGTCAATTTATGACAACGGTGGATTTGAAGGACTCGTACCTGCATGTTCCTATCCACAGGGACCATCACAAGTTTCTAAGATTTGCATTTCTAGACAAACACTTCCAGTTCATGGCTCTTCCATTCGGCCTTGCTACAGCTCCCAGAATTTTCTCAAAGGTTCTGGGATCCCTGTTTGCGGTGCTCCGATTGCGGGGCATTGCAGTGGCGCCTTATCTGGACGACATTCTGGTTCAGGCGCCACAAGCAAGATCCAACATGGAAATTTTATCTTTCCTGCAATCTCACAGATGGAAGGTAAATTTGGAAAAAAGTTCCAAATACAAGGGTCATTTTCTTGGGAATTCCTTATCAATGAACATTTTTCTGAAAGAAGTCAGGAAATCAAAGATTTTCAATTCTTGCCTAGCGCTTCAGTCCTCTCCTCGACCATCAGTAGCTCAGTGCATGGAGGTAATCGGTCTGATGGTAGCAGCAATTGACATCATCATCCCATTCGCCCGTTTCCACCTCCGACCTCTGCAGTTGAGCATGCTCAGTCAGTGGAACGGAGATTATGCAGATCTGTCTCCGTGATTACAGCTGAAGCAGGAGACAAGGGATTCTCTTCTTTGGTGGTTGTCGCAGGATTATCTCTCCCAGGGAACCTGCTTTCGCAGACCCTCTTGGGTGATTGTGACAACAGACGCCAACTTTCTGGGATGGGGAGCAGTCTGGGGCTCTCTAAAGGCTCAGGGAACACGGACTCGGTCGTAGTCTGTTCTACCCATAAACATTCTGGAGCTGAGAGCAATCTTCAATGCTCTTCTGGCCTGGCATCAGTTAGCTTCGGCCCGGTTCATCAGGTTCCAGTTGAACAATATAACTTCAGTGGCTTACATCAACCATCAGGGAGGAACTCAGAGTTCCTTGGCCATGACAGAGGTAGCCAAGATCATTCAGTGGGCGGAGACCCACAATTGCTGTCTGTCTGCGATCCACATCCCAGGAGTGGACAACTGGGAGGCGGACTTACTGAGCAGGCAGACCTTTCACCCGGGGGAGTGGGAACTCCATCCGGAAGTGTTTTCAGCCTGATTCTCAAATGGGGTCAGCCGTAATTGAGATCTCATGACATCTCGGCAGAATGCCAAGCTTCCGAGGTACTGGTCGAGGTCAAGGGACCCTCAGGCTGTACTGATAGACACTCTGGAGGTACCTTGGAATTTCAGTCTCGCATACCTATTTCCTCCATTCGCTCTTCTACCTCGGATCATTGCTCGAATCAAGCAGGAGAGGGCATCGGTGATCCTCATTGCACCGATGTGGCCTCGCAGGATTTGGTATGCAGACCTGGTGGACATGTCATCTCTTCCACCTTGGAGACTTCCGTTGAGGAAGGACCTTCTACTTCAAGGGCCCTTCCTTCATCCAAATCTAGTTTCTCTGAAGCTGACTGCTTGGAGATTGAACGCTTAATTTTATCAAAGCGTGGATTTTCAGAATCGGTCATTTAGACCATGATTTAGGCTTGTAAACCTGTGACTAGGAAGATTTACCATATAATATGGCGTAATCTATTCTGGTGTGAATCCAAGGGCTATGCTTTGAGTAGAGTTCGGATTCCTAGAATTCTGTCCTTTCTCCAAAAAAGTTTAGAGAAAGAATTATCAGCAAGTTCCCTAAAGGGTCAAATATCTACCTTGTATATTTTGTTACATAAACGTTTGGCGGACTTCCCAGACGTGCAATCGTTTTGTCAGGCCTTGGTCAGGATCAGGCCTGTGTTCAAGCCAGTTACTCCTCCCTGGAGTCTTAATTTAGTTCTTAAGGTTCTTCAAGGGGCTCAGTTTGAGTCTATGCATTCCTTAGATATTAAGTTATCTTGGAAAGTTTTGTTTCTTGTTGCTATTTCATCTGCTCGTAGAGTGTCAGAGCTCTCGGCATTACAGTATGATTCTCGTTACCTTATTTTTCATTTGGATAAGGTGGTTTTGCGTACTAAGTTAGGGTTTCTCCCTAAAGTAGTTTCAGACCAGAACATTAATCGGGAGATTGTTGTTCCTTCCTTGTGTCCTAATCCTTCTTTCTCTTGTAAGGTGTATCCAGTCCACGGATCATCCATTACTTGTGGGATATTCTCATTCCCAACAGGAAGTTGCAAGAGGACACCCACAGCAGAGCTGTCTATATAGCTCCTCCCATAACTGCCATATCCAGTCATTCTCTTGCAACTCTCAACAAGCATGGAGGTAGTAAGAGAGAAAGTGGTGAAATGTAGCTTTTATTTTGCTTCAATCAAAAGTTTATTATTTTTAAATGGTACCGGAGTTGTACTATTTTGTTCCAGGCAGAAAAATAGAAGAATCTGCCTGTGATTTCTATGATCTTAGCAGGTTGTAACTAAGATCCATTGCTGTTCTCACACATGACTGAAGAGAGAGATAACTTCAGCGGGGGAATGGCGTGCAGGTTATCCTGCTATGAGGTATGTGCAGTTAATATTTTTTCTAGAAGATGTGTATGCTAGAAAATGCTGCTGATACCAAATTTGTGTAAGGTAAGCCTGAATACAGTGATTTAATAGCGACTGGTATCATGCTTACTTTCTGAGGTAATACTCTTTTATATTTACAATATAAAACGTTTGCTGGCATGTTTAAACATTTTTATATATACTTTGGTGATAAAACTTTATTGGGGCCTAGTTTTTTCCACATGGCTGGCTTAAATTTGCCTAGAAACAGTTTCCTGAGGCCTTCCACTGTGTTACTATGAGTGGGAGGGGCCTAATTTAGCGCTTTTTTGCTTAGTAACTTTTACAGACTGAGACATCCAGCTTCCTCCAGGAGTCCCCTGAATGCTATAGGACATCTCTAGAGGGCTCTTAGGCTTTCCAAAATCGTTTGTTGGGGAAGGTAGGCCCACAGCAAGGCTGTGGCAGTTTGGTGTGACTGTTAAAAACGTCTATCGTTTTTTTGATCCGTTTTTTGAACTAAGGGGTTAATCATCCATTTGCAAGTGGGTGCAATGCTCTGTTAGCTTATTATACACACTGTAAAAATTTCGTTTGATTTACTGCCTTTTTCCACTGTTTTTCAAATTCTGACAAAATTTGTTTCTCTTAAAGGCACAGTACCGTTTCTTATATTTGCTTGTTAACTTGATTTAAAGTGTTTTCCAAGCTTGCTAGTCTGTACAAACATGTCTGACATAGAGGAAACTCCTTGTTTATTATGTTTAAAAGCCATGGTGGAACCCCCTCTTAGAATGTGTACCAAATGTACTGATTTCACTTTAAGCAATAAAGATCATATTCTGTCTTTAAAAAATTTATCACCAGAGGAATCTGACGAGGGGGAAGTTATGCCAACTAACTCTCCCCACGTGTCAGACCCTTTGACTCCCGCTCAAGGGACTCACGCTCAAATGGCGCCAAGTACATCTAGGGCGCCCATAGCGTTTACTTTACAAGACATGGCGGCAGTCATGGATAATACACTGTCAGCGGTATTAGCCAGACTACCTGAATTTAGAGGAAAGCGAGATAGCTCTGGAGTTAGACGAAATACAGAGCATACTGACGCTTTAAGAACCATGTCTGATACTGCCTCACAATATGCAGAAGCTGAAGAAGGAGAGCTTCTTTCTGTGAGTGATGTTTCTGACTCAGGAAAGATGATGCAACCTGATTCTGATATCTCTACATTTAAATTTAAGCTTGAACACCTCCGCGTGTTACTCAGGGAGGTTTTAGCTGCTCTGAATGACTGTGATACAATTGCAGTGCCAGAGAAATTGTGTAGACTGGATAAATACTATGCAGGGCCGGTGTGCACTGATGTTTTTCCAATACCTAAAAGGTTTACAGAAATTATTACTAAGGAATGGGATAGACCAGGTGTGCCGTTCTCTCCCCCTCCTATTTTTAGAAAAATGTTTCCAATAGACGCCACCACACGGGACTTATGGCAGACAGTTCCTAAGGTGGAGGGAGCAGTTTCTACTCTAGCAAAGCGTACTACTATCCCTGTCGAGGACAGTTGTGCTGTCTTAGATCCAATGGATAAAAAGTTAGAGGGTTACCTTAAGAAAATGTTTATTCAACAAGGTTTTATCCTACAGCCCCTTGCATGCATTGCTTCTGTCACTGCTGCTGCAGCGTTCTGGTTTGAGTCTCTGAAAGAGGCTTTACAGGTAGCGACTCCATTGGATGACATACTTGACAAGCTTAGAGCACTTAAGCTAGCCAATTCTTTTGTTTCTGCTACCATTGTTCATTTGACTAAACTAACGGCTAAGAATTCTGGTTTTGCTATCCAGGCGCGCAGAGCGCTATGGCTTAAATCATGGTCAGCTGACGTTACTTCAAAGTCTAAGCTGTTTAACATTCCCTTCAAGGGGCAGACCCTATTCGGGCCTGGTTTGAAGGAGATTATTGCTGATATCACTGGAGGTAAAGGTCATGCCCTTCCTCAGGATAGGTCCAAATCAAGGGCCAGACAGTCTAATTTTCGTGCCTTTCGAAACTTCAAGGCAAGTGCAGCATCAACTTCCTCTAATGCAAAACAAGAGGAAACTTTTGCTCAGTCCAAGATGGTCTGGAGACCTAACCAGACCTGGAACAAAGGTAAGCAGGCCAAAAAGCCTGCTGCTGCCTCTAAGACAGCATGAAGGAACGGCCCCCTATCCGGTAACGGATCTAGTAGGGGGCAGACTTTCGCTCTTCGCCCAGGCGTGGGCAAGAGATGTCCAGGATCCCTGGGCATTGGAAATTATATCCCAGGGATATCTTCTGGACTTCAAGGTTTCCCCCCAAAAGAGAGATTTCACCTTTCACAATTATCTGCAAACCAGATAAAGAGAGAGGCATTCTTACACTGTGTACAAGACCTCCTAGTTATGGGAGTGATCCATCCAGTTCCAATGGTGGAACAGGGACAGGGATTTTACTCAAATCTGTTTGTGGTTCCCAAAAAAGAGGGAACCTTCAGGCCAATTTTGGATCTAAAGATCTTAAACAAATTCCTCAGAGTTCCATCATTCAAGATGGAGACTCTTCGTACCATCCTACCTATGATCCAGGTGGGGTCAATACATGACTACAGTGGATTTAAAGGATGCTTATCTTCACATTCCGATACACAAAGATCATCATCGGTTTCTCAGGTTTGCCTTCCTAGACAGGCATTACCAGTTTGTAGCTCTTCCTTTTGGGTTAGCTACAGCCCCAAGAATTTTTACCAAGGTTCTGGGGTCGCTTCTGGCGGTTCTAAGGCCGCGGGGCATAGCAGTGGCCCCTTATTTAGACAACATCCTGATTCAGGCGTCAAACTTCCAAATTGCCAAGTCTCATACGGACATAGTGTTGGCATTTCTGAGGTCGCATGGATGGAAGGTGAACGAGGAAAAGAGTTCTCTATCCCCCCTAACAAGAGTTTCCTTCCTAGGGACTCTGATAGATTCTGTAGAAATGAAAATTTACCTGACGGAGTCCAGTTTATCAAAACTTCTAAATTTCTGCCGTGTTCTTTATTCCATTTCTCGCCCTTCGGTGGCTCAGTGCATGGAAGTAATCGGCTTAATGGTAGCGGCAATGGACATAGTGCCGTTTGCGCGCCTACATCTCAGACCGCTGCAACTCTGCATGCTCAGTCAGTGGAATGGGGATTACACAGATTTGTCCCCTCTACTAAATCTGGATCAAGAGACCAGGGATTCTCTTCTCTGGTGGCTATCTCGGGTCCATCTGTCCAAAGGTATGACCTTTTGCAGGCCAGATTGGACAATTGTAACGACAGATGCCAGCCTTCTAGGTTGGGGTGCAGTCTGGAACTCCCTGAAGGCTCAGGGATCGTGGACTCAGGAGGAGTCGCTCCTTCCAATAAATATTCTGGAACTGAGAGCGATATTCAATGCTCTTCAGGCTTGGCCTCAGTTAGCAACTCTGAGGTTTATCAGATTTCAGTCGGACAACATCACGACTCTGGCTTACATCAACCATCAAGGGGGAACAAGGAGTTCCCTAGCGATGTTAGAAGTCTCAAAGATAATTCGCTGGGCAGAGATTCACTCTTGCCACCTTTCAGCTATCCATATCCCAGGTGTAGAGAACTGGGAGGCGGATTTTCTAAGTCGTCAGACTTTTCATCCGGGGGAGTGGGAGCTCCATCCGGAGGTGTTTGCTTATGTGTTTCCACCGTTTCCTCTGCTTCCTCGTCTGATTGCCAAGATCAAGCAGGAGAGACCATCGGTGATCTTGATAGCGCCTGCGTGGCCACGCAGGACCTGGTATGCAGATCTAGTGGACATGTCATCCTTTCCACCTTGGACTCTGCCGTTAAGATAAGACCTTCTACTACAAGGTCCTTTCAATCATCCAAATCTAATTTCTCTGAGACTGACTGCCTGGAGATTGAACGTTTGATGTTATCAAAGCGTGGCTTCTCCGAGTCAGTCATCAATACCTTAATACAGGCACCAAAGCCTGTCACCAGGAAAATTTACCATAAGATATGGCGTAAATATCTTTATTGGTGTGAATCCAAGGGTTACTCATGGAGTAAGTTCAGGATTCCCAGGATATTATCCTTTCTCCAAGAAGGTTTGGAAAAAGGATTGTCAGGACGTTCAGGCATTTTGTCAGGCTTTAGTTAGAATCAAGCCTGTGTTTAAACCTGTTGCTCCGCCATGGAGCTTAAATCTGGTTCTTAAGGTTCTTCAAGGAGTTCCGTTTAAACCTCTTCATTCCATAGATATCAAACTTTTATCTTGGAAAGTTCTGTTTTTGGTAGCTATTTCCTTGGCTCGTAGAGTCTCCAAGTTATCTGCTTTACAATGTGATTCTCCTTATCTGATCTTCCATGCGGATAAGGTAGTCCTGCGTACCAAACCTGGGTTTTTACCTAAGGTGGTATCTAATAAGAATATCAATCAAGAGATTGTTGTTTTTTGTTCCATCTTTGTGTCCTAATCCTTCTTCAAAGAAGGGACGTCTATTACACAATCTGGACGTGGTTCGTGCTTTAAAGTTTTACTTACAAGCTACTAAAGATGTTCGTCAAACATCTGCTTTGTTTGTTGTCTGCTCTGGACAGAGGAGAGGTCAAAAGGCTTCGGCAACCTCTCTTTCTTTTTGGCTAAGAAGCATAATCCGCTTAGCCTATGAGTCTGCTGGCCAGCAGCCTCCAGAAAGGATTACAGCTCATTCTACTAGAGCTGTGGCTTCCACATGGGCCTTTAAAAATGAGGCCTCTGTTGAACAGATTTGCAAGGCGGCGACTTGGTCTTCGCTTCATACTTTTTCAAAATTCTACAAATTTGATACTTTTGCTTCTTCGGAGGCTAATTTTGGGAGAAAGGTTCTACAGACAGTGGTACCTTCCGTTTAAGTACCTGCCTTGTCCCTCCCTTCATCCGTGTACTTTAGCTTTGGTATTGGTATCCCACAAGTAATGGATGATCCGTGGACTGGATACACCTTACAAGAGAAAACATAATTTATGCTTACCTGATAAATTTATTTCTCTTGTGGTGTATCCAGTCTACGGCCCGCCCTGTCATTTTAAGGCAGGTATTTTTTAACTTTAAACTACAGTCACCACTGCACCCTATGGTTTCTCCTTTCTCTGCTTGTTTTCGGTCGAATGACTGGATATGGCAGTTAGGGGAGTAGCTATATAGACAGCTCTGCTGTGGGTGTCCTCTTGCAACTTCCTGTTGGGAATGAGAATATCCCACAAGTAATGGATGATCCGTGGACTGGATACACCACAAGAGAAATAAATTTATCAGGTAAGCATAAATTATGTTTCTCATAAGGAACGGCTTTTGCACAATCTGGACGTGGTGCGTGCATTAAAATTCTATTTACAGGCGACTAAAGATTTTCGTCAGTCTTCTGCTCTGTTTGTGGTTTTTCTGGGAAACGTAAGGGACAGAAAGCTACGGCTACTTCTCTCTCTTTACGGCTGAAGAGTATCATTCGCTTGGCCTATGAAACTGCTGGACAGCAGCCTCCTGAGAGAGTTACGGATCATTCTACGAGGGCCTTTTCCTCTTCCTGGGCATTAAAAAATTAGGCTTCTGTGGAACAGATTTGCAAGGCTGCAACTTGGTCCTCTCTTCACACTTTTTCAAAATTCTATAAATTTGACACTTTTGCCTCGACTGAGGTCTCCTTTAGGAGAAAGGTTCTTCAAGCAGTGGTGAATTCCGTTTAGTTTCCCTGTCTTGTCCCTCCCTTATCATCTGTGTCCTCTAGCTTGGGTATTGATTCCCAATAGTAATTAGATGATCAGTGGACTCATTGTGTCGTTAGAAAGAAAAGGAAATTTATGCTTACCTGACAAATATATTTATTTCTTGACACAACGAGTCCACGGCCTGCCCTGTTTTTTAGACAGGTTGTTGGTATGTTATAAACATCAGACACCTCTGCACCTTGTTGCTTCCTTTCTCTACTTTGCTTCGGTCAAATGACTGGGGTTGGAGGGAAGGGAGGTGATATTTAACAGCTGTGGTGCTCTTTGCCGTCTCCTGCTGGGCAGGAGTTATATTCCCAATAGATATTAGATGATCCGTGGACTCATTGTGTCAAGAAATAAATAAATTTATCAGGTAAGCATAAATTTAGTTTTTAAATGTACACTCTATTTGAACAATTAAAGGGGCAATCTAGTCAAAATTGAACTTTCATGATTCAGATAGGGCATGCAATTTTAAACAACTTTGCAATGATCTTTTATTATCAAATCTGCTTTGTACTCTTTATATTCTTTGTTGAAAGCTAAACCTAGGTACGCTCATATGCTAATTTCTAAGCCCTTGAAGGCCGCCTCTTATCTCAGAGCATTTTGACAGGTTTTCACAGCTACACAGTGCTAGTTCACGTGTGCCATATAGATAACATTGTGCTCACTCCTGTGGAATTATTTGTCAGCAGTCAGCACTGATTGGCTGAAATAAAAAAAATGAGAGCAGAGTATTTGAGTACTTTTTTTTAAACAAAAGATAATATATTTGTGTATGTGTGTAGTGTGTGTGTGTGTGTATATATATATATATATATATATATATATATATATATATGTGTGTGTGTGTAAATTCATGTGCAGAAGGTAGTGCACCATTTGTAATCTGGCCCTATATTGGGGTGGCTTAAAAACAGAATGTTGGGTTCCAGGAGTAGCCTAATCAAAGCCCCAGCTATAAAATCTAGTAAGAAATATAATGTATGCTTACCTAATAAATTAATTTATTTCATGGTGGTGAGAGTCCAGAATCCATTACTCTTGGGAATTACCCTGCTTATCACTAGGAAGAGCAGGACCAGACTGGGACCAAAAATGGGCCCGGGCATTTTAAGGCAAAGCAGCCTCCCACCCCCTTTTTTTTTTTTTTATTAAACGTCACCCTTATATGCATGTACACCATACATATTCATATGCACGCACATACACACCACACATACACAATACACACACTCATATGCACGCGCACCACACATACACAACACACACACTTATATGCACGCACACCACACACACTAATATGCATGCACACCACACATACACATATGCACACACACCACACATACACACTAATATGCATGCACACCACACATTCACACACACTCGAAAGAGGGACAACCCCCCAGCAAAAGTGTGATATGTGGTCAACATGAGCAGGGATGGGGAGTGACTTAAAAATCAGGAGACCAATTTAATATAAATTCTAAATAAAAAACATATCCTACACACTACACACCATACATACACATGTACAAAGTCTCAAATACACTTCAACACACAGCATACACACACACACACACACACACACTGCAGAGCATACAAACATGCTCACACACACTACACAACATACACTTATACGTGCTGACACACACTACACAGCAAACACACACAACATACAGACACTACACCGCATTTACATACATGCAGACACACAACATACACAGCATACATATACATGCAAACACACAACATACACACACACTTGAGAGCATGCAAACACACAGCATATACATATACACACACACACACACACACACACTGCAGAGCATACAAACATGTAAACACGCAACAACACAATACTACACGGCACACAATTATACGTGCTGACACACTACAAAGCAAACACACTCAACATACAGACACTACACAGCATTCACATACATTCAGACACACAACATACACACACTGCAGAGCATACAAACATTCAAACACACAGCAACACATATTACACAGCATACACTTTTACGTGCTGACACACACACTACACAGCAAACCCACACAACATACAGACACTACACAACATTCACATACATGCAGATACATAACATACACAGCATACATATACATGCAAACATGACCACTCAAAACAAACTATAGGATTATATAAACATGATTATCTAGCTAATTAACAGAGATGCATATTCTTATACTAATACCTATTTTATAATAAAACATGTTTAATACAACAATCAAATAGGTTTTATAGTATCTTGTTTAGTAATATTTTAGTGCTTAGCCATATAGTAGCTGGCTACAATATTGACTGGAGTAATAGATTGGGGCTACATCCTTTTATCTCTGCAACATCTATGCATTTAGAAATTCCAGCAAACAATTTAGACAACCTTTCTGGAGTTAGATAATAGCAACTACACTGTATTTCTTTAAGAGGTTATAATTTATTCAAAAGGGTGACAGCCTTGTCAGAGGTCATCAGGCAGAGAGGAGGCTGGGATGCTCTAACTGCGTATCCTGATCTGTGGCTACAGCTTTTTCTAACACTTTCCAGACTGCAAGCAGAGATGGTCAGAAAGTGCTCCAGTTGTCAGGCTCCTCCTCGAAGCACATTCTTGAGGCATCTCCAGGGCTCACTCCACACATTCCTCTCCCCGAGCAGTTTTTCATGCCACTTTGACCTTTGCTCTCTTGTTTAGTACAAAGGATTTATCAACTAATTGAAAATTAAGCAGATTAAGCAGCACCACCCCCCGGCTGGTGTCAGATCATCTAGACTTCACTTACCCATGGACAGAGTTCAGACTCTCCTGACCGGAGTCCCGACTAGTAGTCCACACAGTAAACCAGCACGAGTAGACAGAGAGGCAGAGCACTCACTGCTGGTCTCACAGTTGTCGGAAGTTGATCCTCCAGTCCAGTAAACACAGGAGCAGTTGTTAGCGTGGCACACAATGTAAAGTTGCCCACTCCCAGAAGGCTAAGCACTGAGGCTAAGCACTGAGAATCAACCCTGTGACTGCAGACGTCACTCTTGCACTGACTGTGTGTTGGCTCTGATGTGGTCACATGATAACATATGCCAAGCCCCAATAGTAATTCGAATAATAATAATAAAAAAAAATAAAAAAATTGCAGAGCAGCCAGGGAGAGGGGGCCACAGGGCTAAGGTAACTGGCCCTGGCCCACCGGTCATTTGCCCGGTATGCTCGACGCTCAGTCCGGGGATGAGAAAGAGGCAAATATTCCCAAATTCTAAGAGCTGAATAAAACCCCACCCACATCACATGTACTTCAGTCTAACGTATAGCCAAGCAAAATGAGGTAAGAAAAGGGAATAAGAGCCATAGACGGAGTCAGAAAAAAGATGTGCTGAAGAAATGCTAAACCCAAAAACAAAGGGTTGGGTCTCATGGACTCTCACCACCATAAAATAAATTAATTTATCAGGTAAACATAAATTATGTTTTATTTCTTCTACTAGATACGACGAGTCCACGTATTAATCCTTTACTTGTGGGATATTATCCTCCTGCTAACAGGAAGTGGCAAAGAGCACCACAGCAGAGCTGTCTATATAGCTCCTCCCTTGACTCCACCCCCCAGTCTTTCTCTTTGCCTATGCTAGTAATAGGAAGGGTAAAGTTAAGTGGTGATAAAATGTGCAGGGGTAGTTTAACAATTTTTCTCTGCATAACACTTTTTGTGACTAAACACTCGAATTAAAGGGTTAACTCTCCTGTTTACTTGTGGTGCAATATCCGATTGCACATTAGGTTCACACATAATCGAAATTAATCATTTTGCATAACGTTTTAGCAATTTTGAAAAAACAGTGTACTCTTTTTATTCTTAAAGGCGCAGTACTCGTTTTTTTTGCTGATTGTTTTTCCTATGTAATAAAGGTTGTTAACGACTTGTGCTGTTATTACTAGTCTGTTCAACATGTCTGACATTGAAGAAAGTCAGTGTTCTATGTGTTTAGAAGCCATTATGGAACCCCCACTTCAAATGTGTCCCTCATGTACTGAAAGGGCCTTACATTGCAAAGAACATATTTTAGCTGATAAAAGTATGTCTCAGGATTATTCTCAGTCAGAAGAGAAGCAGGTTATGCCATCTACTTCTCCCCAAGTGTCACAACCTTTAACGCCCGCCCAAGCGACGCCTAGTACTTCTAGCGCGTCTAATTCTTTCACCCTGCAAGATATGGCTGCAGTTATGTCTACTACCCTTACAGAGGTATTATCTAAACTGACTGGTTTACAGGGTAAGCGCAGCAGGTCCGGTATTAGAGTAAATGCTGATCCCTCTGATGCTTTATTGGCCATCTCCGATGTACCCTCACAGTGTTCTGATTTGGGGTGGGGGACTTGCTGTCTGAGGGAGAGCTTTCTGATTCAGGAAAGATGTTCCCTCAAACAGACTCAGATGTGACGGCCTTTAAGTTTAAGCTTGAACACCTCCGCTTGTTACTCAGGGAGGTTTTAGCGACTCTGGATGATTGTGACCCTATTGTCATCCCACCAGAGAAATTGTGTAAAATGGATAAATATCTAGAGGTCCCTACTTACACTAATGTTTTTCCAGTCCCTAGAAGAATTTCGGACATTGTTACTAAGGAATGGGATAGACCAGGCATTCCGTTCTCTCCCGCTCCTACTTTTAAGAAAATGTTTCCCATATCTGACACCATTCGGGATTCGTGGCAGACGGTCCCTAAGGTGGAGGGAGCTATTTCTACCCTTGCTAAGCGTACAACTATACCTATTGAGGACAGTTGTGCTTTCAAAGATCCTATGGATAAAAAATTAGAGGGTCTTCTAAAGAAATTGTTTATTCATCAGGGTTTTCTTCTACAACCTATAGCGTGCATTGTTCCAGTAACTACTGCAGCAGCTTTTTGGTTCGAGGCTGTAGAGGAGTCTCTAAAGGTTGAGACCCATTAGATGATATTTTGGATAGAATTAAGGCTCTCAAGCTAGCTAATTCTTTTATTACAGATGCCGCTTTCCAAATGGCTAAATTAGCGGCTAAGAATGCAGGCTTTGCCATTTTAGCGCGTAGAGCGTTATGGCTTAAGTCTTGGTCTGCTGATGTGTCCTCTAAATCTAAGCTTTTAGCTATTCCTTTTAAGGGTAAGACCCTATTCGGGCCTGAACTAAAGGAGATCATTTCTGACATTACTGGAGGTAAATAGAGGACCAAACAGAATAATTTTCGTTCCTTTCGAAACTTTAAAGGTGGCCCCTCTACTTCCTCCTCCGCCACCAAGCAGGAGGGAAACTTTGCACAATCCAAGTCAGTCTGGAGACCTAACCAGACTTGGAATAAAGGTAAACAGGCCAAGAAGCCTGCTGCTGCTACCAAGACAGCATGAAGGGGCAGCCCCCGATCTGGTACCGGATCTAGTAGGGGCAGACTTTCTCTCTTCGCTCAGGCTTGGGCAAGAGACGTTCAGGATTCCTGGGCATTAGAAATTGTGACCCATGGGTATCGTCTAGAATTCAAGGATTCTCTCCCAAGATGGAGATTTCATCTTTCACGTTTGTCTGTAAACCAGACAAAAAGAGAGGCGTTCTTACGCTGTGTAGAAGACCTATATACCATGGGTGTAATCTGCCCAGTTCCAAAATTAGAACAAGGGCAGGGGTTTTACTTAAATCTGTTCGTGGTTCCCAAAAAAGAGGGAACCTTCAGACCGATTTTAGACCTCAAAAGTCTAAACAAATTTCTCAGAGTCCCATCGTTTAAGATGGAGACCATACAAACAATTTTACCAATGATCCAGGAGGGTCAATATATGACCACTGTGGATTTGAAGGATGCGTATCTTCACATTCCTATCCACAAAGATCATCACCAGTTCCTCAGGTTCGCCTTTCTGGATAAACATTACCAGTTTGTGGCCCTTCCTTTCGGGTTGGCCACAGCTCCCAGAATCTTCACAAAGGTGCTAGGGTCCCTTCTGGCAGTTCTAAGGCCGCGGGGCATAGCAGTGGCGCCCTATCTGGACGATATCTTGATTCAGGCGTCAACTTACCATCTAGCCAAATTTCACACGGACATCGTGTTGGCTTTTCTAAGAACTCACTGGTGGAAGGTGAACATAAAAAAGAGTTCACTAGTTCCTCTGACAAGAGTTCCATTCCTAGGAACTCTGATAGACTCGGTAGACATGAAAATATTTCTGACGGAGGTCAGAAAATCAAAGATCTTAACTACTTGCCAAGCACTTCATTCCATTCCTCGGTCATCAGTGGCGCAGTGTATGGAGGTCATTGGGTTAATGGTAGCGGCAATGGACATAGTTCCGTTTGCTCGCTTGCATCTCAGACCACTGCAGCTGTGCATGCTCAGACAGTGGAATGGGGATTATGCGGATTTATCTCCTCGGATAAATCTGGATCTAGAGACCAGAGACTCTCTTCATTGGTGGTTGTCACAGGATCATCTGTCCCAGGGAATGTGCTTCTGCAGGCCAGCATGGGTCATAGTGACGACGGACGCCAGCCTCTTGGGCTGGGGTGCAGTATGGAATTCCCTGAAGGCTCAGGGTGTTTGGACTCAGGAGGAATCCCTATTACCAATAAATATTCTGGAACTGAGAGCCATATTCAACGCGCTTCAAGCTGGCTTCGGCCAAATTCATAAGATTCCAGTCGGACAATATCACGACTGTAGCATATATCAATCATCAAGGGGGAACAAAGAGTTCTCTAGCGATGATAGAGGTTTCCAAGATAATTCGATGGGCAGAGACTCACTCTTGCCACCTTTCAGCAATATATATCCCAGGAGTGGAGAACTGGGAAGCGGAATTTCTAAGTCGTCAGACTTTTCATCCGGGGGAGTGGGAGCTCCATCCGGAGGCGTTTGCGGCATTGATCCATCAATGGGGCACACTAGAATTGGATCTGATGACATCTTGTCAGAATGCCAAACTTCCTTGTTACGGGTCCAGATCAAGGGCTCCTCAAGCAGTACTGATAGATGCTCTAGCAGTACCTTGGTCGTTCAACCTGGCTTATCTGTTTCCTCCTTTTCCTCTCCTACCTCGTCTGATTGCAAGAATCAAACAGGAGAGGGCTTCGGTAATCTTGATAGCGCCTGCGTGGCCACGCAGGACTTGGTATGCAGATCTGGTGGAAATGTCATCTCTGCCATCGTGGAAACTGCCACTGAGACAGGACCTTCTCATTCAAGGTCCGTTCCAACATCCAAATCTAATTTCTCTGCAACTGACTGCATGGAGATTGAACGCTTGATTTTATCTAAGCGGGGATTCTCTGAGTCGGTCATTGATACCTTGATTCAGGCTCGAAAGCCTGTCACTAGGAAAATTTACCATAAGATATGGCGTAAATATCTTTATTGGTGCGAATCCAAGGGCTACTCATGGAGTAGGATCAGGATTCCTAGGATTTTGTCCTGTCTCCAAGAAGGATTGGAGAAGGGATTATCAGCTAGTTCCTTAAAGGGACAGATTTCTGCTTTGTCAATATTACTACACAAGCGTCTGGCAGATGTCCCAGACGTTCAGTCGTTTTGTCAGGCTTTAGTTAGAATCAAGCCTGTGTTTAAACCTGTTGCTCTGCCATGTAGTTTGAATTTAGTTCTAAATGTTCTTCAAGGGGTTCCGTTTGAACCAATGCATTCCATAGATATTAAACTTCTATCTTGGAAAGTTCTGTTTTTAGTTGCTATCTCTTCTGCTCGAAGAGTTTCTGAGCTTTCTGCGTTACAATGCGACTCGTCTTATCTTATATTCCATTCTGATAAGGTGGTTTTGCATACTAAACCTGGATTCCTTCCTAAGGTTGTTTCAAATAAGAATATTAATCAGGAAATTGTTGTTCCTTCTCTATGTCCTAGTCCTTCTTCTAAGAAGGAGCTTCTGTTACATAACTTGGACGTGGTTCGTGCCTTGAAGTTTTACTTACAAGCGACCTAGGATTTCCGTCAAACATCTTCTCTATTTGTTGTCTATTCTGGAAAGCGTAGGGGTCAAAAAGCTACGACTACCTCTCTTTCTTTTTGGCTGAAAAGCATCATCCGTTTGGCATACGTGACTGCTGGACAGCAGCCTCCTGAAAAATGACAGCTCACTCTACTAGAGCGGTGGCTTCCACATGGGCTTTTAAAAACGATGCTTCTGTTGAACAGATTTGTAAGGCTGCGACTTGGTCCTCCCTTCATACCTTTTCCAAATTTTACAAATTTGATACTTTTGCTTCTTCTGAGGCTATTTTGGGGAGAAACGTTCTTCAAGCAGTGGTGCCTTCTGTTTAGGTATCTGTCTTGTCCCTCCCGTTCATTCATGTCCTGTAGCTTTGGTATTGTATCCCACAAGTAAAGGATGAATCGGTGGACTCGTCGTATCTAGTAGAAGAAAAGGAAATTTATGCTTACCTGATAAATTGATTTCTTCTACGATACGACGAGTCCACGGCCCTCCTTGTCAATTTAAGACAGATTTATTTTTGTGTTTAAACTTCAGTCACCTCTGCACCTTTTAGTTTCTCCTTTTTCTTCCTATACCTTTGGTCGAATGACTGGGGGGTGGAGTCAAGGGAGGAGCTATATAGACAGCTCTGCTGGGGTGCTCTTTGCTACTTCCTGTTAGCAGGAGGATAATATCCCACAAGTAAAGGATGAATCCGTGGACTTGTCGTATCGTAGAATAAATCAATTTATCAGGTAAGCATACATTTCCTTTTCATACAGGTGGTGAGAGTCCATGATATATTACTCCTGGGAACCAATACCCAAGTTGAGGAGTCTATGAGTAATAACATAAAGGGAGGGATTTAAAAAAAAACATATTTTTTTCACTGAGAAAATAAATCCCCAACCTGACAAAACCCAACAAGGTCAAAAACATGTTTTTATTTTAAATGCAATACCCTGAGATCTGATCACAGACAATAGGGCACCCAGAATATTCTTGGAGCTGTAGCCAGACCAAATGGTACAGCAACAAACTGAAAATGTTTGTTTAGAAAGGAAAACCTCAGAAACTGGTAATGTTCCCTGTGTATTGGAACATGAGGATAAGCAACCTTTAACTCTATTGTGACCATAAACTGACCTTGATGAACAAAAGGCAGAATAGTCCAAATAGCTTCCATTTTGAAAAAAGAAATTCTTACAAACTTGTTTAGAGCTTTCAGATCCAGGGCTAGTCTGAGAGTACCTTCCTTTTTTGAAACAATGAAGAGATTTTATTAAAATTATATCCCCTGTTCCTGTGAAGGAACTGGTACAATCATCCCATAGTTTCCAGATCTGAAACTGACTGGAAAAAAAGCATGAGCCTTTATGGGATTCATGGAAAATTGGACAGAAAAAAACCTTCCTTTGTAAAGCCTTGTTCTGAAACCTATCTGATAACCCTGGGAAACTATATTCAGAAACCAGGCATCTGGAACAGACTGAAACCAAGCATCCTGAAAATGGCATAACCTGCCCCTTACCAGAACCTCTGCATCCGAGGCCACACCGTCAGGCAGACTTGGTAGTAGGGATATAATTCTTAACCTGCTTTGACTTGTTCCAGTTGGCACTAGGCCTCCAGACTGAGCCATAGGGGCCTTGCTTCTGAGCAGAGGAGACAACCTTTTGTTCATTATTTTGACAAAGTGAACTAAAATGATTGCAAGCTTTAGATTTCCCTTTAGACTTCTTGTCCTGAGGAAGAAAAGACCCTTTACCTACAGTAACAGTAGATATTATAGAATCTAAATCAGTACCAAACAGTTTCTTTCTCTGAAAAGAAAGAGACAATAGTCTGGATTTTGACATTACTTAAGCTATAAGGCCCTCCTAGCAAGGATTGCTAAAAGACATGCTTTTGATATTGATCTTCATAATATCAAACACAGCATCACATAATCAATAGAAATAGCCGGCCTTAGAAAATACCCTATTTGTAAAAAGACCCTTCTATGAAAAGACTCTAATTTTCTATCCAAAGGGTCTTTAAAGAAGTACTGTCTAATTTAAAGACCTAATACCCCCTAACTTAAATATAATTAAAATAAATCTAAATAAAATTCCTATCATTAACTAGCTTATTCCTATTTAAAACTAAATACTTACCTATAAAATAAACCCTAAGCTAGTTACAATATAACTAATAGTTACATTGTATCTAGCTTAGGGTTTATTTTTATTTTACAGGCAAGTTTGTATTTATTTTAACTAGGTAGAATAGTTATTAAATAGTTATTAACTATTTAATAACTATAGCTAATATAAATACAAAAGTACCTGTAAAATAAAACCTAACCTAAGTTACAATAACACCTAACACTACACTATAATTAAATAAATTCCCTACATTAAATACAATTATATAAATTAAATTAGCTAAAGTACAAAACCCCCCTCACTAAATTACAGAAAATAATAAACAAATTACAGATCTTTAAGCTAATTACATCTAATCTAATAGCCCTATCAAAATAAAAAAATAAAAAAAACCTTAGCCTAAACTAAACTATCAATAGCCCTTAAAAGGGCCTTTTGCGGGGCATTGCCCCAAAGTAATCAGCTCTTTTACCTGTAAAAAAATACAAACAACCCCCCCCAATAGAAAAACCCACCACCCACGCAATAAAAACCCCCAAATAAAATACTAACTAAAAAATCCTAATCTCCCCATTGCCCTGAAAAGGGCATTTGGGTGGGCATTGCCCTTAAAAGGGCAGTTAGCTCTTTTGCGGCCCAAACCCTAATCTAAAAAATAAAACCCACCCAATGCACCCTTAAAAAAAAAACTAACACTAACCCCCTGAAGATCAACTTACTGTTCTGAAGATCTGACATCCATCCTCAAGGAAGCGGCAGAAGTCTTCATCCAAGCCGGGCGATGTGGTCCTCCAGACGGTCAGAAGTCTTCATCCAGACGACATCTTCTATCTTCATCCATCCGGCGCAGAGCGGGTCCATCTTCAAGACATCAGACGCGGAGCATCCTCTTCATCCGACGGACTAACGACGAATGATGGTTCCTTTAAGTGACGTCATCCAAGATGGCGACCATTAGATTCCGATTGGCTGATAGAATTCTATCAGCCAATCGGAATTAAGGTAGAAAAAATCCTATTGGCTGATTCAATCAGCCAATAGGATTGAGCTTGCATTCTATTGGCTGTTCCAATCAGCCAATAGAATGCGAGCTCAATCCTGTTGGCTGATTGGGGTTAATAATATTTAACTAGTGTTTGCGATGCGGGAGTGCAGCAGTTTAGGGGTTAATATTTTTTATAGTGGCGGCGACGTTGGGGGCGGCAGATTAGGGGTTAATAAGTGTAGGTAGGTTGCGGCGACATTGGGGGCGGCAGATTAGGGGTTAATGAATATAATGTAGGTTGCGGCGATGTCCGGAGCAGAAGATTAGGGGTTAATAAGTATAATGTAGGTGGCGGCGATTTTAGGGGCGGCAGATTAGGGGTTAATAATATTTAACTAGTGTTTGCGAGGCGGGACTGCGGTGGTTTAGGGGTTAATATGTTTATTATAGTGGTGGCGATGTCCGGAGCGGCAGATTAGGGGTTAAAAATTTTATTATAGTGTTTGCGATGCGGGAGGGCCCGGTTTAGGGGTTAATAGGTAGTTTATAGGTGTTAGTGTACTTTTTAGCACTTTAGTTATGAGTTTTATGTTACAGCATTGTACCATAAAACTCATAACTACTGACTTTCAAATGCGGTAGGAATCTTTGAGGTAGAGGGTGTACCGCTCACTTTCTTTCATGTAATTAGCAAGAGTCCATGAGCTAGTGACGTATGGGATATACATTCCTACCAGGAGGGGAAAATTTTCCCAAACCTCAAAATGCCTATAAATACACCCCTCACCACACCCACAATTCAGTTTTACAAACTTTGCCTCCCATGGAGGTGGTGAAGTAAGTTTGTGCTAGATTCTACTTTGATATGCGCTTCGCAGCAGGCTTAAGCCCGGTTTTCCTCTCAGAGTGCAGTGAATGTCAGAGGGATATGAAGAGAGTATTGCCTATTTGAATACAATGGTCTTCCTCTAGGGGATCTATTTCATAGGTTCTTTGTTATCGGTCGTAGAGATTTCTGCTCCTACCTCCCTTTTCAGATCCACGATATACTCTTATATACCATTACCTCTACTGATTCTCGTCTCAGTACTGGTTTGGCTATATGTAGATGAGTGTCTTAGGGTAAGTAAGTCTTATTTTATTTATGACACTCTAAGCTATGGTTGGGCACTTTATATGTAAAGTTCTAAATATATGTTTTAAACTTATATTTGCCATGATTCAGGATAATCAGTATTCCTTCTTTCAGACTGTCAGTTTCATTATTTTGGGATAATGCATATGAATAAATATTTTTTTCTTACCTTAAAAATTTTCAATTTACTTTTTTCCCTGCGGGCTGTTAGGCTCGCCGGGGCAGAAAATGCTTCAATTTATTGCGTCATTCTTGGCGCAAACTTTTTTGGCGCAAAATTTTGTCCTTTCCGGCGCCATAGTTGACGCCGGAAGTTTGTTCGTGGTTGCGTAATTTTTTGACGCATGTGTGTTACAGACGTTTTTTTGCGCCAAAAAATGTGGGCGTCGTTTTCGGCGACAAAGGATGTGGCATCATACTTGGCGTCAAAAAATGTGGGCGTCGTACTTGGCGCCAAAAATGTGGGCGTCGTACTTGGCGCCAAAAATGTGGGCGTCCTACTTGGCGCCAAAAAATGTGGGCGTCATACTTGTTTCCACTTTTTTTCACATTATTTAAGTCTCACTTTTTTGTTGCTTCTGGTTGCTAGAGGCTTGTTTATTTTGCATTTTTTCCCATTCCTGAAACTGTCATTTAAGGAATTTGATAATTTTGCTTTATATGTTGTTTTTTCTATTACATATTGCAAGATGTCACAACCTGACCCTGGATCAGAATCTACTTCTGGAAAGATGCTGCCTGATGTTGGTTCTACCAAAGCTAAGTGCATTTGTTGTAAACTTTTGGTAACTGTTCCTCCGGCTGTAGTTTGTGTTAGTTGTCATGATAAACTTTCTAACGCAGATAATGTCTCCATTAGTAATAATCCTTTACCTGTTGTTTTTCCTTCAACATCTAATGTTCAGGATGTCCCTATTAATGTAAAATAATTTGTTTCAAATTCTATTAGGAAGGCTCTGTCTGTTATTCCTCCTTCCAGTAAACGTAAAAGGTCTTTTAAAACTTCTCATATTTCAGATGAATTTTTAAGTGACCGCCATCATTCTGACTTATCTGTTTCTGATGAGGATCTATCTGGTTCAGAAGATTCTGCCTCAGATATTGACACTGATAAATCTTCATATTTATTTAAGATGGAGTTTATTCGTTCTTTACTTAAAGAAGTGTTGATTGCATTAGATATGGAGGAGTCTAGTCCTCTTGATACTAAATCTACTAAGCGTTTAAATTCAGTTTTTAAACCTCATGTAGTTATTCCAGAAGTTTTTCCAGTTCCTGGTGCTATTTCAGAAGTAATTTCTAGGGAATGGAATAGTCTGGGTACTTCATTTACTCCTTCTCCAAGGTTTAAGAAATTGTACCCTGTGCCATCTGATAGATTAGAGTTTTGGGACAAAATCCCCAAAGTTGATGGGGCTATCTCTACTCTTGCTAAACGTACTACTATTCCTATGGCAGATAGTACTTCCTTTAAGGATCCTTTAGATAGGAAGCTTGAATCCTTTCTAAGGAGAGCTTATTTATGTTCAGGTAATCTTCTTAGACCTGCTATTTCTTTGGCTGATGTTGCTGCAGCTTCCACTTTCTGGTTGGAGGCTTTAGCGCAACAAGTGTCAGACCATAATGCTTATAGCATTGTTAAACTTCTTCAACATGCTAATAACTTTGTGATGCCATTTTTGATATCATTAGAATTGATGTCAGGTATATGTCTTTAGCTATTTTAGCTAGAAGAGCTTTATGGCTTAAATCTTGGAATGCAGATATTACTTCTAAGTCAACATTGCTTTCTCTTTCTTTCCAAGGTAATAAATTATTTGGTTCACAGTTGGATTCAATAATTTCAACTGTTACTGGGGGGAAAGGAGCCTTTTTGCCTCAGGACAAAAAATCTAAAGGTAAATATAGGGCTGCTATTCATTTTCGTTCCTTTCGTCAGAATAAGGAACAGAAGCCTGACCCTTCCCCTAAAGGAACGGTCTCCGTTTGGAAACCTTCTCCAGTCTGGAATAAATCCAAGCCTTTTAGAAAGTCAAAACCAGCTCCCAAATCTGCATGAAGGTGCGGCCCTCATTCCAGTACAGCTGGTAGGGGGCAGGTTACAATTTTTCAAAGATGTTTGGATCAATTCGATTCACAGTCTTTGGATTCAGAACATTGTTTCACAAGGGTACAGAATAGGTTTCAAGGTAAGGCCGCCTGTGAGAAGATTTTTTCTCTCACGCATTCCAGTAAACCCAGTGAAGGCTCAGGCGTTTCTGAAATGTGTTTCAGACCTAGAGTCGGCTGGGGTAATTGTGCCAGTTCCAGTTCTGGAACGGGGTCTGGGGTTTTACTCAAATCTATTCATTGTACCAAAGAAGGAGAATTCCTTCAGACCAGTTCTGGATCTAAAAATATTGAATCGTTATGTAAGGATACCAACATTCAAAATGGTGACTATAAGGACTATTCTGCCTTTTGTTCAGCAAGGGCATTATATGTCTACAATAGACTTAAAGGATGCATATCTTCATATTCCAATTCATCCAGATCACTATCAGTTCCTGAGATTCTCTTTTCTAGACAAGCATTACCAGTTTGTTGCTCTTCCGTTTGGCCTAGCAACAGCTCCAAGGATCTTTTCAAAGGTTCTTGGTGCCCTTCTCTCTGTAATCAGAGGACAGGGTATTGCGGTATTTCCTTATTTGGACGATATCTTGGTACTCGCTCAGTCTTTACATTCTGCAGAATCTCATACGAATCAAATTGTGTTGTTTCTTCAAAGACATGGTTGGAGGATCAATTTACCAAAGAGTTCCTTGATTCCTCAGACAAAGGTAGCCTTTTTGGGTTTCCAAATAGATTCAGTGTCCATGACTTTGTCTCTAATAGAATAGAGACGTCTGAAATTGGTTTCAGCTTGTCGAAACCTTCAGTCTCAATCGTTTCCTTCGGTAGCTTTGTGCATGGAAATTCTAGGTCTCATGAGTGCTGCATCGGACGCGATCCCTTTTGCTCGTTTTCACATGAGACCTCTCCAGCTTTGTATGCTGAACCAGTGGTGCAGGGATTATACAAAGATATCACAATTAATATCCTTAAATACCAATGTTCGATCTTCTCTGACTTGGTGGTTGAATCACCATCGTTTAATTCAAGGGGCCTCTTTTGTTCTCCAACCTGGACTGTGATCTCAACAGATGCGAGTCTTTCAGGTTGGGGAGCTGTATGGGGATCTCTGACAGCGCAGGGGGTTTGGGAATCTCTGGAGGCGAGATTACCAATCAACATTTTGGAACTCCGTGCAATTTTCAGAGCTCTTCAGTTCTGGCCTCTTTTGAAGAGAGAATCGTTTATTTGTTTTCAGACAGACAATGTCACAACCGTGGCGTATGTCAATCATCAAGGTGGGACTCACAGTCCTCAGGCTATGAAAGAAGTATCTCGGATACTTGTATGGGCGGAATCCAGCTCCTGTCTAATTTCTGTGGTTCACATCCCAGGTGTAGAGAATTGGGAAGCGGATTATCTCAGTCGCCAGACGTTACATCCGGGCGAATGGTCTCTTCACCCAGAGGTATTTCTTCAGATTGTTCAAATCTGGGGACTTCCAGAAATAGATCTGATGGCCTCTCATCTAAACAAGAAACTTCCCAGGTATCTGTCCAGATCCAGGGATCCTCAGGCGGAAGCAGTGGACGCGTTGTCGCTTCCTTGGAATTATCATCCTGCTTATATCTTTCCGCCTCTAGTTCTTCTTCCAAAAGTGATTTCCAAAATTCTAATGGAGCATTCGTTTGTACTGCTGGTGGCTCGTTCGGATGGCCAGTTGCCAACCTTGGACACTTCCGTTAAGGCCAGACCTTCTATCTCAAGGCCCATTTTTCCATCAGGATCTCAAATCATTAAATTTGAAGGTATGGAGATTGAACGTTTGATTCTTAGTCATAGAGGTTTCTCTGACTCAGTGATTAATACTATGTTACAGGCTCGTAAATCTGTGTCTAGGAAGATTTATTACCGAGTCTGGAAGACTTGCATTTCTTGGTGTTCTCATAAATTCTCTTGGCATTCTTTTAGAATTCCTAGAATTTTACAGTTTCTTTAGGATGGTTTGGATAAGGGTTTGTCTGTAAGCTCCATGAAAGGACATATCTCTGCTCTTTCTGTTCTTTTTCACAGAAAGATTGCTAATCTTCCTGATATTCATTGTTTTGTACAGGCTTTGGTTCGTATCAAGCCTGTCATTAAGTCAATCTCTCCTCCTTGGAGTCTTAATTTGGTTCTGAGGGCTTTACAGGCTCCTCCGTTTGAACCTATGCATTCTCTGGATATTAAATTACTTTCTTGGAAAGTTTTGTTCCCTTTGGCCATCTCTTCTGCTAGAAGAGTTTCTGAGTTATCTGCTCTTTCTTGTGAGTCTCCTTTTCTGATTTTTCATCAGGATAAGGCGGTGTTGCAGACTTTTTTAAATTTTTACCTAAGGTTGTGAATTCTAACAACATTAGTAGAGAAATTGTTGTCCCTTCATTGTGTCCTAATCCTAAGAATTCTCTGGAGAGATCTTTACATTCTTTGGATGTATTAAGAGCTTTGAAATATTATGTTGAAGCTACTAAAGGTTTCAGAAAGACTTCTAGTCTATTTGTTATCTTTTCTGGTTCCAGGAAAGGTCAGAAGGCTTCTGCCATTTCATTGGCATCTTGGTTAAAGTCTTTGATTCATCATGCTTATGTAGAGTTGAGTAAGTCCCCGCCTCATTCTACTAGGTCAGTTTCTACTTTCTGGGCTTTTAGGAATGAAGCTTCTGTTGATCAAATTTGCAAAGCAGAAACTTGGTCTTCTTTGCATACTTTTACTAAATTCTACCATTTTGATGTTTTCTCTTCTTTAGAAACAGTTTTTGGTAGAAAAGTACTTCAGGCAGCTGTTTCAGTTTGATTCTTCTGCTTATTATTTCAATTTTTTTGATTTGGGTTGTGGATTATTTTTTCAGCGGAATTGGCTGTCTTTATTTTATCCCTCCCTCTCTAGTGACTCTTGGGTGGAAGTTCCACATCTTGGGTATCTGCTATCCCATACGTCACTAGCTCATGGACTCTTGCTAATTACATGAAAGAAAACATAATTTATGTAAGAACTTACCTGATAAATTAATTTCTTTCATATTAGCAAGAGTCCATGAGGCCCACCCTTTTTGTGGTGGTTATGATTTTTTTGAATAAAGCACAATTATTCCAATTCCTTATTTTTGATGCTTTCGCTCCTTTCTTATCACCCCACTTCTTGGCTATTCGTTAAACTGAATTGTGGGTGTGGTGAGGGGTGTATTTATAGGCATTTTGAGGTTTGGGAAACTTTGCCCCTCCTGGTAGGAATGTATATCCCATACGTCACTAGCTCATGGACTCTTGCTAATATGAAAGAAATGAATTTATCAGGTAAGTTCTTACATAAATTATGTTTTTTGGCCTCCCAGGACAAACTCGTAATACCGGTGCTATGGAAGTCCCATAGAAAAAAGACTTTACAAAGTTTACGTAAGCCGTTTTGCGGTAAGGCCACAAAAGTGTGCAGTGCCCCTAAACCTGCAAGACTCGTAATTCCAGCGGGCGTAAAAAAGCAGCGTTAGGTGAAAAAGCAGCATTAACAGGTCCTAACGCAAAACTCGTAATCTACCCGATAGTTTATTAAAATAATTATTGGAAAAAAATAAGCAATATTTGAATAAAGCATACATCATTACAATGATTTAATGATTATCAGGTTAAAACTAATGAAAACAATTTCTAAATGATTTTATTTGCAGTAGCTTGCATGTATAGTAGAGAAACAGAAACTTTTGTTATTTAAATTCTTAGCATAGCTGGCAAGAATCAGGTAAACTAATAATCCTGGCAAACCATAAGAAAATTATATTATTACCAGATTCCTGATTGACCAAGTGTCAAGATTAAAAGGTAAGTATTTTCACAACACAAGTGAAATGTAAATTTTGATGAATTATAGTGCCCCTGTTTTTAATCTGATTTTTAAAAACCGGGTACTTTATCATCAAAATTTACATTCACTTTAATCATGCATATGACACAGGTGTACACTCACCTACCTTTTATAGGTTGACTCATGTTGTTGATGAGTTATATGCATGATTAAAGGGACATTACACACTTTGAGATAGTAATATAAAATGATAAATCACATATATAAAAAGAAGTCTGCAATATACTTTCATTATTTATTTTGTCCTCTTTGCCTGTAATTCCATTCTGAAATTGTGAGCTTTTCAGTTCCTGTTAGAAATGGAAGTGCAGAACACTGTTATATTCCACACAGCCATTGGCTGCACACTCTGACCTATGTATAACTGTCCCTAAATGGCCACAGCAGAGAAGGTAACACAAGTTGCAACATGGCAGCTCCCAGTGTTTTATAGACACTAAAACTTTACACTTATTTTGTCACTTTTTAAACAACTAATCAAACTTTAAAAAATACATCTACATGTTAGTCATGGACTAATCTTTTCTTTGAATGCATCATTCTATCTAGCATATATTTAGTGTTCAATGTCCCTTTAAGGCCTATGAGGTTGAAACGTTGCATGTTTTCTGCTAAATAAATAATATCCTTTGAAGATATTTATGGTGCTGTGACTTTATTATATGGATTGAAGCTCTATATGAAAGGGGAATGCAGTAACCCTTGCTACGTGCACCTACCACAAAATTGGAATTAAGAAAGACTTTGTTTAGTGCTGGGCCTACCTATGATTTATGATAAAAAATGAATGTAATAGAATTTAGTCTGAACTTCAAATGAGTAATAGATTTTTTTTCTGACAAATTTCAAAGTTATGTCTATTTCCACTCCCCCTGATCATGTGACAGCCATCAGCCAATCACAAATTCACATACATATATTCTGTGAATTCTTGCACATGCTCAGTAGGAGCTGGTAACTCAAAAAGTGAAAATTTAAAAAGACTGTGCACATTTTGTTAATGGAAGTAATTTGGAAAGTTGTTTAAAATTGCATGCTCTATCTGAATTATGAAAGTTTAATTTTGACTTGAGTGTCCCTGTTAAAATTGAATTCACTGGAAACAGCAATTTATATATCTGTAAACACAGACACAAGAAGAATGGTCTGTTCCTAAACTTTAATAAGTGCATTAGTGCCAGCAGCATAGAAAATAAAATGACTTTTTTTTTTAACTCATTAGTCCAAAATACATACGTATCAGTCAATATTTACGCTCTTACTCATGTCTGTGTGATGGTTTCTGTGTTCACAAACAAAATCAATTTACATTTGTGTGCCCTACTTCAGATTTATAAAATGTTCACTCACCTTTCTCTTATTAATTCCACGGCTTCCCAGACCTCAATAGCATCTATCACATTACCAATATCTCTGCTATAATAGCAAGTCATTTAGCAAAACCCATTGCAACATTTCCCTGTATTTCTTTTATTTAAAAATAAAAAGCAGTAGAATATGTTGACTATCAACAGGCGCATTTGTTTTCTTCGTTTTATATTTCTCTTTCCAAGCGTAAATTCTTTCAGAAAATGCTCATCAATAGTAAAAAATGTAAAGTTACTTTACAAATATGTTAACAAAAAAGAGAGATGCACTATGCAAATCTATTATTATGAAGTAATAGCAACTGTCTGGATTAGACCAGCGGGTCCAGATGGGGAGATAGCTATATTAGCATAAAGGACTACAATGCTAATCTCAGATCTTTAAAGCCTGGGAAGAGATTTGATGTCAAGGGCCAGTAGATATCTTAATGTCCTTTTCAAATTATAGTAGACAGATTCTATCATGCAATAACAGATCACACTTAAATAATTCTGTTTTATTGAATATGTCAGCCCTTTTATATTAATATTTTTTTAATAAGAGCACTGAGAAATCATACTGAAAGAGGATTGATGACCATTTCAAGGCCTTTGCTGAAAATTGAAGAGATGGTGGTGTTTTCCTGTGCTTCTCCATCGAGAATGAAGAGGGCCCTGCTCAGAAGATTTGTGAATCAGGGAATGTAACAGATATAATTCAAGCTGTCAGCTTAATCAAACTGTTTCCAGGAAGCAACCTGTAAAAGCGAAGAAACTCTTGTTTTTGCTGACCTCCGACACCGAGCCTGCTGCAGACTGTCATAAATTCTGTTTCTTTTTCTGCCAGTGTCCCTTCCTTCCCCTCCTTTTTTTAGTATTGCCTCCCCCTTCAAGTGTCACAGTGAAAGACCACCCAGACTCGATCACAATAGAAACGAGATAGCCAGCAAAATAAAGGTTCAGTGAAATTTGCTAAGAAAAGCGCTGCTTAGCTTCCATATAGGTTATGTTCTTCAGCAATTCTTTGTGCATTGAGCAGCGTTAAAAACAAGCATTCTGTTGATGCACATGCAGCTGTTTGGAAACTCTGTTGTGCATCTATTGTGTTATAATGAAGATGGAGGGATAGCTATTCATTTTGTAGTGTTTTAAAGGTGTACGTTATATCATTTGTATGCAAACAGCAGTTTGCCACTTTAACATTTTTTGGATGAATTTTCTCTGACTGGTAAGATCTCGAATTCTTGTAGTGCTTATGTTAAACCCTACACAAAGCTTGGAGTCTGGAAGTGAAGCCTGAATGCCTATTTACAAGGCTGTAAAAAGGATTAACAGATTTCTATTGTTATGGTGTTTAAATCTTAATTTGCATTATTAAACAACTGAAGCCTTCACCAAATCCCCATTTGTTCACCACAACAAGTAGATGTGTGTGTCCACAGGTGGTCTATAGATCTGGTCTCTAACCAAAGAGATAACTGTGTGCCGAATTATGACACTATATCAGTCAATTGTTCCTGGCTCTCAATACCTTGGTGAATGTGGAGGAAATTAGTCCAGACTTTTTTTTTTAATTATTACTTGGATCCTCAGTGTAGAATTAATTTATATATTATAGTGGGAATTTATCATTCCAGTGAACATAATACTTAACAGACAATCACTTTACTGTGTGTTCAAATAGTGTTCAAGTTCACCTGCATAAAACAAGATGATTCTGCTGCTTACTATATACAGCTGCCTGTGCACATGTATTTGTTTACATGAGTTGTTCTGTTTTCTCAGTATCTTGTTGAAAGGGACAGTCTACACCAACATTGTTATTGTTTAAACAGATAGACAATGCCTTTACTACCCATTCCCCAGCTTTGCACAACCAACATCGTTATATTAATATACGTTATAACATTTAAACCTCTAAATGTCTGCCTGTTTCTAAGCCACTACAGACTTTTATCACATGCTTTTTTTTATTAGCTTTTTGCAACAAGAGACTGCCAAAATAGATAAACATCGTGCTCTCTCCTGTGGAGTTGTGCATGACACAGCACTAATTGGTTAAAATACAAGACAATAGATAATAAATAGCCATGTGATCATTGGGCTGTCAAAAGAGGCTTAGATACAAGGTAATCACAGAGGTAAAAAGTATATTAATATAACTGTGTTGACTGTGCAAAACTGTGGAATGGGTAGTAAAGGGATTATCTATGTTTTTAAACAATAACAATTTTGGAGTTGACTGTCTCTTTAACATATAATTATATGTAAAACATAACAGAGGATTAAAAAAGTGTTAGAGAGGGGCTGCAGAATTAATTCCAGATTTCTTTGGAGAAAAACATGCAATCAGCTGCCTAGGCATTTCCATGGTATCTGACTTCTTTGGTATCAATACACTTGTGTTTTCTGCTTAATAATTAAAGGGAAAGTAAATGAAAAAATAAACATTCATTATTCATACAGACTGTGCTATTTTAAACAACTTTCCAATTTACTTATATTTTCTAATGTGCTTTGTTCTTTTGGTATGCTTTGTTGAAGTGAATATGTAGGTAAGCCGAGGCGCTAGCTGCTGATTGGTGGCTGCATATATATATATATATATATATATATATATGCCTTGTGTCATTAGCTCACCCAATTTGTTCAGCTAGCTCCCAGCACTACTTGCTGCTCCATCAACAAATCATACCAAGAGAATGAAGCAAAGTTGTGCACTAAAACGCGTGCATAAATAACACCTAAAAATGAGCTGCCATTACAAGTTACTGAAAATCCTTCTTTTGTTTTGCGATATGGTGCGATAAGCTCCATACCGCACAAAACCTAAGGCCTGAATTTACGTGCTCGTGCACGCTTTCCCCCATAGACATCAATGGAGAGAAAGTGTTAGAAAAAAAAGTTTTTATTTTTTGTGTTTTTTTTTCTTTCATGTAATTAACAAGAGTCCATGAGCTAGTGACGTATGGGATATACATTCCTACCAGGAGGGGCAAAGTTTCCCAAACCTTAAAATGCCTATAAATACACCCCTCACCACACCCACAAATCAGTTTTACAAACTTTGCCTCCAAGGGAGGTGGTGAAGTAAGTTTGTGCTAGATTCTACGTTGATATGCGCTCCGCAGCAAGTTGGAGCCCGGTTTTCCTCTCAGCGTGCAGTGAATGTCAGAGGGATGTGAAGAGAGTATTGCCTATTGAATGCAGTGATCTCCTTCTACGGGATCTATTTCATAAGGTTCTCTGTTATCGGTCGTAGAGATTCATCTCTTACCTCCCTTTTCAGATCGACGATATACTCTTATATTTACCATTTCCTCTACTGATTCTCGTTTCAGTACTGGTTTGGCTTTCTACAAACATGTAGATGAGTGTCCTGGGGTAAGTAAGTCTTATTTTCTGTGACACTCTAAGCTATGGTTGGGCACTTTATTTATAAAGTTCTAAATATATGTATTCAAACATTTATTTGCCTTGACTCAGAATGTTCAACTTTCCTTATTTCCAGACAGTCAGTTTCATATTTGGGATTATGCTTTAAATTATCATATTTTTTCTTACCTCAAAAATTTGACTTTTTTCCCTGTGGGCTGTTAGGCTCGCGGGGGCTGAAAATGCTTCATTTTATTGCGTCATTCTTGGCGCGGACTTTTTTGGCGCAAAAATTCTTTTCCGTTTCCGGCGTCATACGTGTCGCCGGAAGTTGCGTCATTTTTTACGTTATTTTGCGCCAAAAATGTCGGCGTTCCGGATGTGGCGTCATTTTTGGCGCCAAAAGCATTTAGGCGCCAAATAATGTGGGCGTCTTATTTGGCGCCAAAAAATATGGGCGTCGCTTTTGTCTCCACATTATTTCAGTATCATTTTTCATTTGCTTCTGGTTGCTAGAAGCTTGATGTTTGGCATTTTTTTCCCATTCCTGAAACTGTCTTATAAGGAATTTGATTTATTTTGCTTTATATGTTGTTTTTTCTCTTACATATTGCAAGATGTCTCACGTTGCATCTGAGCCAGAAGATACTACAGGAAAACCACTGCCTGCTGGATCTACCAAAGCTAAGTGTATCTGCTGTAAACTTTTGGTAGCTATTCCTCCAGCTGTTGTTTGTAATAATTGTCATGACAAACTTGTTAAAGCAGATAATATTTCCTTTAGTGATGTACCATTGCCTGTTGCAGTTCCCTCAACATCTAAGGTGCAGAATGTTCCTGATAACATAAGAGATTTTGTTTCTGAATCCATAAAGAAGGCTTTGTCTGTTATTTCTCCTTCTAGTAAACGTAAAAAGTCTTTTAAATCTTCTCTCTCTACAGATGAATTTTTAAATGAACACCATCATTCTGATTCTTTGGACTCTTCTGGTTCAGAGGATTCTATCTCAGAGATTGATGCTGATAAATCTTCATATTTATTTAAGATGGAATTTATTCGCTCTTTACTTAAAGAAGTACTAATTGCTTTAGAAATAGAGGATTCTAGTCCTCTTGATACTAATTCTATACGTTTGGATAAGGTTTTTAAAGCTCCTGCGGTTATTCCAGAAGTCTTTCCTGTTCCTAATGCTATTTCTGCAGTAATTTCTAAGGAATGGGATAAATTGGGTAATTCATTTACTCTAAACGTTTTAAGCAATTATATCCTGTTCCGCCTGACAGGTTAGAATTTTGGGACAAAATCCCTAAAGTTGATGGGGCTATTTCTACCCTTGCTAAACGTACTACCATTCCTACGTCAGATGGTACCTCGTTTAAGGATCCTTTAGATAGAAAAATTGAATCTTTTCTAAGAAAAGCTTATCTATGTTCAGGTAATCTTCTTAGACCTGCTATATCATTGGCTGATGTTGCTGCAGCTTCAACTTTTTGGTTGGAAACTCTAGCGCAACAAGTAACAAATCGTGATTCTCATGATATTATTATTCTTCTCCAGCATGCTAATAATTTCATCTGTGATGCCATTTTTGATATTATTAGAGTTGATGTTAGGTTTATGTCTCTGGCTATCTTAGCCAGAAGAGCTTTATGGCTTAAGACCTGGAATGCTGATATGGCTTCTAAATCAACTCTACTTTCCATTTCTTTCCAGGGAAACAAATTATTTGGTTCTCAGTTGGATTCTATTATTTCAACTGTTACTGGTGGGAAAGGAACTTTTTTACCACAGGATAAAAAGTCTAAAGGTAAAAACAGGGCTAACAATCGTTTTCGTTCCTTTCGTTTCAACAAAGAACAAAAGCCTGATCCTTCGTCCTCAAGAGCAGTTTCAGTTTGGAAACCATCTCCAGTCTGGAATAAATCCAAGCCTGCTAGAAAGGCAAAGCCTGCTTCTAAGTTCACATGAAGGTACGGCCCTCATTCCAGTTCAGCTGGTAGGGGGCAGGTTACGTTTTTTCAAAGAAATTTGGATCAATTCTGTTCACAATCTTTGGATTCAGAACATTGTTTCAGAAGGGTACAGAATTGGTTTCAAGATGAGACCTCCTGCAAAGAGATTTTTTCTTTCCCATGTCCCAGTAAATCCAGTGAAAGCTCAAGCATTTCTGAATTGTGTTTCAGATCTAGAGTTGGCTGGAGTAATTATGCCAGTTCCAGTTCCGGAACAGGGGATGGGGTTTTATTCAAATCTCTTCATTGTACCAAAGAAGGAGAATTCCTTCAGACCAGTTCTGGATCTAAAATTATTGAATCGTTATGTAAGGATACCAACGTTCAAGATGGTAACTGTAAGGACTATATTGCCTTTTGTTCAGCAAGGGAATTATATGTCCACAATAGATTTACAGGATGCATATCTGCATATTCCGATTCATCCAGATCATTATCAGTTCCTGAGATTCTCTTTTCTAGACAAGCATTACCAATTTGTGGCTCTACCGTTTGGCCTTGCTACAGCTCCAAGAATTTTCACAAAGATTCTCGGTGCCCTTCTGTCTGTAATCAGAGAACAGGGTATTGTGGTATTTCCTTATTTGGACGATATCTTGGTACTTGCTCAGTCTTTACATTTAGCAGAGTCTCATACGAATCGACTTGTGTTGTTTCTTCAAGATCATGGTTGGAGGATCAATTTACCAAAAAGTTCTTTGATTCCTCAAACAAGGGTAACCTTTCTGGGTTTCCAGATAGATTCAGTGTCCATGACTCTGTCTTTAACAGACAAGAGACGTCTAAAATTGATTACAGCCTGTCGAAACCTTCAGTCTCAATCATTCCCTTCGGTAGCCTTATGCATGGAAATTCTAGGTCTTATGACTGCTGCATCGGACGCGATCCCCTTTGCTCGTTTTCACATGCGACCTCTTCAGCTCTGTATGCTGAACCAATGGTGCAGGGATTACACGAAGATATATCAATTAATATCTTTAAAACCGATTGTTCGGCACTCTCTAACGTGGTGGACAGATCACCTTCGTTTAATTCAGGGGGCTTCTTTTGTTCTTCCGACCTGGACTGTAATTTCAACAGATGCAAGTCTCACAGGTTGGGGAGCTGTGTGGGGATCTCTGACGGCACAAGGAGTTTGGGAATCTCAGGAGGTGAGATTACCGATCAATATCTTGGAACTCCGTGCAGTTTTCAGAGCTCTTCAGTTTTGGCCTCTTCTGAAGAGAGAATCGTTCATTTGTTTTCAGACAGACAATGTCACAACTGTGGCATACATCAATCATCAAGGAGGGACTCACAGTCCTCTGGCTATGAAAGAAGTATCTCGAATTTTGGTTTGGGCAGAATCCAGCTCCTGTCTAATCTCTGCGGTTCATATCCCAGGTGTAGACAATTGGGAAGCGGATTATCTCAGTCGCCAAACGTTGCATCCGGGCGAATGGTCTCTTCACCCAGAGGTATTTCTTCAGATTGTTCAAATGTGGGGGCTCCCAGAGATAGATCTGATGGCCTCTCATCTAAACAAGAAACTTCCCAGGTATCTGTCCAGATCCCGGGATCCTCAGGCGGAGGCAGTGGATGCATTATCACTTCCTTGGAAGTATCATCCTGCCTATATCTTTCCGCCTCTAGTTCTTCTTCCAAGAGTAATCTCCAAGATTCTGAGGGAATGCTCGTTTGTTCTGCTAATAGCTCCGGCATGGCCTCACAGGTTTTGGTATGCGGATCTTGTCCGGATGGCATCTTGCCAACCATGGACTCTTCCGTTAAGACCAGACCTTCTGTCACAAGGTCCTTTTTTCCATCCGGATCTGAAATCCTTAAATTTAAAGGTATGGAGATTGAACGCTTGATTCTTGGTCATAGAGGTTTCTCTGACTCCGTGATTAATACTATGTTACAGGCTCGTAAATCTGTATCTCGAGAGATATATTATAGAGTCTGGAAGACTTATATTTCTTGGTGTCTTTCTCATCATTTTTCTTGGCATTCTTTTAGAATACCGAGAATTTTACAGTTTCTTCAGGATGGTTTAGATAAGGGTTTGTCCGCAAGTTCTTTGAAAGGACAAATCTCCGCTCTTTCTGTTCTTTTTCACAGAAAGATTGCTATTCTTCCTGATATTCATTGTTTTGTACAAGCTTTGGTTCGTATAAAACCTGTCATTAAGTCAGTTTCTCCTCCTTGGAGTTTGAATTTGGTTCTGGGAGCTCTTCAAGCTCCTCCGTTTGAACCTATGCATTCATTGGACATTAAATTACTTTCTTGGAAAGTTTTGTTCCTTTTGGCCATCTCTTCTGCTAGAAGAGTTTCTGAATTATCTGCTCTTTCGTGTGAGTCTCCTTTTCTGATTTTTCATCAGGATAAGGCGGTGTTGCGAACTTCTTTTGAATTTTTACCTAAAGTTGTGAATTCCAACAACATTAGTAGAGAAATTGTGGTTCCTTCATTATGTCCTAATCCTAAGAATTCTAAGGAGAAATCATTGCATTCTTTGGATGTTGTTAGAGCTTTGAAATATTATGTTGAAGCTACGAAATCTTTCCGTAAGACTTCTAGTCTATTTGTTATCTTTTCCGGTTCTAGGAAAGGCCAGAAAGCTTCTGCCATTTCTTTGGCATCTTGGTTGAAATCTTTAATTCATCTTGCCTATGTTGAGTCGGGTAAAATTCCGCCTCAGAGAATTACAGCTCATTCTACTAGGTCAGTATCTACTTCCTGGGCGTTTAGGAATGAAGCTTCGGTTGACCAGATCTGCAAAGCAGCAACTTGGTCCTCTTTGCATACTTTTACTAAATTCTACCATTTTGATGTGTTTTCTTCTTCTGAAGCAGTTTTTGGTAGAAAAGTTCTTCAGGCAGCGGTTTCAGTTTGAATCTTCTGCTTATGTTTTTTGTTAAACTTTATTTTGGGTGTGGATTATTTTCAGCAGGAATTGGCTGTCTTTATTTTATCCCTCCCTCTCTAGTGACTCTTGTGTGGAAAGATCCACATCTTGGGTAGTCATTATCCCATACGTCACTAGCTCATGGACTCTTGTTAATTACATGAAAGAAAACATAATTTATGTAAGAACTTACCTGATAAATTCATTTCTTTCATATTAACAAGAGTCCATGAGGCCCACCCTTTTTTGTGGTGGTTATGATTTTTCTGTATAAAGCACAATTATTCCAATTCCTTATTTTATATGCTTCGCACTTTTTTTCTTATCACCCCACTTCTTGGCTATTCGTTAAACTGATTTGTGGGTGTGGTGAGGGGTGTATTTATAGGCATTTTAAGGTTTGGGAAACTTTGCCCCTCCTGGTAGGAATGTATATCCCATACGTCACTAGCTCATGGACTCTTGTTAATATGAAAGAAATGAATTTATCAGGTAAGTTCTTACATAAATTATGTTTTTAATAGGCTTTATCCATACAAATGCCCCTCTAGGGGCAATAGGTAGCTTAGGTTTTTTTTAGACTGTTTTTTTATTTTGGGGCGTTGGTTGGGTTTGGGGTGTTTACTTTTAGTGGGGACTTTTAGGTAAAAGAGCTGTTTAACTTAGGGCAATGCCCTACAAAAGGCCCTTTTAAGGGCTATTGGTAGTTTATTGATAGGTTAGGGGGTGTTTTTTTGTTTTTATAGGGCTATTAGGGCTAGCTCGTCTTGAGAAAGGCCCTTTTTTGAGGGCAGAAACGCGTTGACATATTGGTAAGCATTACTTTAATCTTTACTTCATTCTCATATTGGATACACTATGTTGTGAATTTCTTTTTTTACAGGGACACTTTTTAGGATACCATAGGAGCAGCTGACAGGTGCTAGGATCCAATCAGCTACTTCAGCTACCACACTCAGGAATTTGGATCTGTTAAAGTAACTAACATTGGAAGGAATCAATTTCCTCACTTTCACCTTGCTTTTCATCACCCATTTTTTCCATTTTTTAGTTTTGATTGACTTATTTTTGTTCTGCACTAACATTTGTTGATCAACTTTTTGAACACTTCTTTGGATTATATTTTATTATTTTTTATGTTATTGCATATTGTGTATTTTATTTTTTATGTTATTGCATATTGTGTATTTTATTTAATTATATCTTAACCTCACTGGATTAAGTAGCTAGCATTTTTATATCCATTTGCACTCACTCACTATTTGATCATATCTATACAATTATTTTGCTACCCACCTTTTTTTGCACTGCAGTGCATTTTTCTATTTTTTGGAACACTATTTTTGAAACACTATTTTTGAACACTATTGTTTGTATTATTGTTTATTAGTTTTTTGCTTGATGCACTTGTTATAGTTGTACTTAGGCTAATTCTGTTTAATTAGTATACACTCTTATTCTGGTGTACCACTCACACTGATCACCTGTTATTACCTCTGTTTTTATTGTAATTATCAGCTTTGGCCCTTTGAGCCGCTTCTGTAAGATATTCCTGTATTTGTAATTTTATTTACATGTGCTTTTTACATTTTTTATATATAGTCTTTTATTACTGATGCTTTTTAACATGGTTCATTAAATAATCTTCTTTTATCTCTCTGTGAGTATATTTATCCCTTGGCCTCTTGTTGGTGCTGTATTCACTTCTTACTACTTGTGCATATTTTTTGGAGGTTGGTTAGGATCTCTGTTTGGATACAGCTTGGGGATTACCTTAGCGCTTGTACACTACCCCTTTTTCACTATGGACTAAAAGTTAAATCACAATAGTTGGCTGCAGGAAAAAAAAAAAGAAAAAAATAATAATAATAATATATATATATATATATATATATGTGGAGTCTTAATGTGTATAAACTGGGTTGTTAAAAGCCAATATTATGTCTGCAATGGAAATAAATGGTGATCTTATTATAGGCTAATAATAATTAACAGCATTCATTCTTATATTTGAGTATTTCTATGTAGGATCCTCCCTCTTAGATCAATCCACTTCTTCCATGGTAGTACAGCCACTAATCCTGATTATAATATTATCCGTTGTGTGTGTTTAGTGCAATCACTGTGTTGTCATAAACTATCTGATAGATTACGAGTTCTGCGTTAGCCTTAAAAAGCACCGCAACTTTTGGCTAACGTAAATCCCCTTACGTCAATTGCGTATCCTATCTTTTTAATGGGATTTGCCTAACGCTGGTATTACAAGTCTTGGAGAAAGTCAGTAGTTAAGAATTTTATGGGCTAATGCCGGAACATAAAGCTCTTAACTACAGTGCTACAAAGTATACCAACACCCATAAACTACCTATGAACCCCTAAACCGAGGCCCCCCACATCGCAAACACTATAATAAAATTATTTAACCCCTAATCTGCTGACCGGACATCGCCGCCACCTACATTATATTTATTAACCCCTAATCTGCCCCCCCCACTTCGCCGCCACCACCTACCTACACTTATTAACCCCTAATCTGCTGACCGGACCTTACTGCCACTATAATAAATGTATTAACCCCTAAACCACTGCAATTTCGCCTCGCAAACACTATAATAAATTTTATTAACCCCTAATCTGCCCCCCCCCCAACATCGCCGCCACATACCTACAATTATTAACCCCTAATCTCCCGCCCCCAATGTCACCGCTACTATAATAAAGTTATTAACCCCTAACCCCAAGTCTAACCCTAACCCTAACACCCCCTAACTTAAATATAATTTAAATAAAACAAAATAAAATTACTATTATTAAATAAATTAATCCTATTTAAAACTAAATACTTGCCTATAAAATAAACCCTAATATAGCTACAATATAACTAATAGTTACATTGTAGCTATTTTAGGATTTATATTTATTTTACAGGCAACTTTGTATTTATTTTAACTAGGTACAATAGCTATGAAATAGTTAATAACTATTTAATAGCTACCTAGTTAAAATAATTACAAAATTACCTGTAAAATAAATCCTAACCTAAGTTACAAATACACCTAACACTACACTATCAATAAATTAATTAAATTAGCTACAATTATCTAAACTAAAATACAATTAAATAAACTAAACTATAGTATAAAACAAACAAACACTAAATTACAAAAAATAAAAAAATAGTACAAGAATTTTAATCTAATTACACCTAATCTAAGCCCCCTAATAAAATAAAAAATCCCCCCAAAATAATAAAATTCCCTACCCTATACTAAATTGCAAAAGTAATCAGCTCTTTTACCAGCCCTTAAAAGGACTTTTTGCGGGGCATTGCCCCAAAGTAATCAGCTCGTTTACCTGTAAAAAAAAACACAAGACCCCCCCAGCATTAAAACCCACCACCCACACACCCCTTCTCTAAAACCCACCCGATCCCCCCTTAAAAAAACCTAACACTAACCCCCTGAAGATCACCCTACCTTGAGCCGTGTTCACCCAGCCGGGCCGAATTCTTCATCCACTCCGGGCGATGTGGTCCTCCATCCGGCAGAAATCTTCATCCAAGCGGGGCAGAAGAGGTCCTCCATCCGGCAGAAGTCTTCATCCATCCGTGGCTCCATCTTCAAGACCTCCGACACGGAACATCCTCCTCGGCCGATGGACTAACAACGAATGAAGGTTCCTTTAAATGACGCCATCCAAGATGGCGTCCCTCGAATTCCCATTGGCTGATAGGATTCTATCAGCCAATCGGAATTAAGGTAGGAAAAATCCGATTGGTTGATTTAATCAGCCAATCGGATTGAAGTTCAATCCGATTGGCTGATTGGATCAGCCAATAGAATTGACCTTGCATTCTATTGGGTGATCCAATCAGCCAATCGGATTGAACTTCAATCCGATTGGCTGATTAAATCAGCCAATCAGATTTTTCCTACCTTTATTTCGATTGGCTGATAGAATCCTATCAGACAATCGGAATTCGAGGGACGCCATCTTGGATGACATCATTTAAAGGAACCTTCATTCGTCGTTAGTCCATCGGCCGAGGAGGATGTTCCGCGTCGGAGGTCTTGAAGATGGAGCCGCGGATGGATGAAGACTTCTGCTGGATGGAGGACCTCTTCTGCCCCGCTTGGATGAAGACTTCTGCCGGATGGAGGACCTCTTCTGCCCCGCTTGGATGAAGACTTCTGCCAGATGGAGGACCACATCTTCCGGATTGGATGAAGAATTCGACCCAGCTGAGTGAACAAGGCTCAAGGTAGGGTGATCTTCAGGGGGTTAGTGTTAGGTTTTTTTAAGGGGGGACTGGGTGGGTTTTAGAGTAGGGGTGTGTGGGTGGTGGGTTTTAATGTTGGGGGGGTCTTGTATTTTTTTTTTACAGGTAACAGAGCTGATTACTTTGCGGCAATGCCCCGCAAAAAGCCTTTTTAAGGGCTGGTAAAAGAGCTGATTACTTTTGTAATTTAGTATAGGGTAGGGAATTTTATTATTTTGGGGGGCTTTTTTATTTTATTAGGGGGCTTAGATTATGTGTAATTAGATTAAAATTCTTGTAATATTTTTTTATTTTTTGCAATTTAGTGGGGTTTTTTTTGTACTATAGCTTAGTTTATTTAATTGTATTTTATTTTAGATAATTGTAGTTAAATTAATTAATTTATTGATAGTGTAGTGTTAGGTGTATTTGTAACTTAGGTTAGGATTTATTTTACAGCTAATTTTGTAATTATTTTAACTAGGTAGCTATTAAATAGTTATTAACTATTTCATAGCTATTTTACCTAGTTAAAATAAATACAAAGTTGCCTGTAAAATAAATATAAATCCTAAAATAGCTACAATGTAACTATTAGTTATATTGTAGCTATATTAGGGTTTATTTTATAGGTAAGTATTTAGTTTTAAATAGGATTAATTTATTTAATTATAGTAATTTTATTTAGTTTTATTTAAATTATATTTAAGTTAGGGGGGTGTTAGGGTTAGAATTAGGTTTAGGGGTTAATAACTTTATTATAGTAGCGGCGACGTTGGGGACGGTAGATTAGGGGTTAATAATTGTAGGTAGGTGGCGGCGACGTTGGGGGGCAGATTAGGGGTTAATACAAGTTATTATAGTGTTTGCGAGGCGGGAGTGTGGCGATTTAGGGGTTAATACATTTATTATAGTGGCGGCTATGTCCGGTCGGCAGATTAGGGGTTAATAAGTGTAGGTAGGTGGCGGCGACATTGGGGGGGGCAGATTGGGGGTTAATAAATATAATATAGGTGTTGGCGATGTTAGGGGCAGCAGATTAGGGGTTCATAGGTATAATGTAGGTGGCGGCGGTGTCCGGAGCGGCAGATTAGGGGTTAATAGTATACAGGTGGCGACGATGTTGGGGGCGGTAGATTAGAGGTTAATAAGTGTAAGGTTAGGGGTGTTTAGACTCGGGGTTCATGTTAGGGTGTTAGGTGTAGACTTAGAAAGTGTTTCCCTATAGGAAACAATGGGGCTGCGTTAGGAGCTGAACGCTGCTTTTTTGCAGGTGTTAGGTTTTTTTTCAGCCAGCTCAGCCCCATTGTATCCTATGGGGAAATCGTGCATGAGCACGTTTTAGCCAGCTTACCGCTACCGTAAGCAATGCTGGTATTACAGGTAGAAGTGGAGCTAAATTTGCTCAACGCTTAATTTTCTGAGGCTAACAGCCATTCAGAAAACTTGTAATACCCGCGTTGTTTAAAGTAAGCGCTGGAAAAAAAGGCTCGTTAGCCCCGCAAGTTTTTACCGACAAAACCTGTAATCTAGGCGTATGTTAAGAAAGATTATGAGTATGTTGTATTATGAATTATGCTGTATTAACATGGGGTTGTCTCTTCCTAAGTTACGCTAAATACATAAGTCAAAGTTCTACCTACTCAATTTATGAATATTCTGTCAGTTAATAAAACAACCTTATATATCGTCTGCATGTTAACATGGTGCGGATCTGATATCTGATAAATATATAGGATAAATATGAGTATATAGGATGAGTATAGGTACAAATATGATGGTTTAACAATTATATCTATGTTACCAATGATGCACACTGGTCGCTATATCTGTCACAGCCCAGATTAGATAAAAGTAACGTTAGTATAACGGAGGTGTCGTTACAGCCTCTTGATATCTTGAATATACTAAATACAGCTCATCTCAGGTTATAGAAAATTAGTTACAGTGGCGATAAACCTTGTGATATTGCAAGTGTGTTTGTATCAATTCTATAGAACACTCGTCTTATGTTACCACTGATAAAATATAGCGGAAAATATAGCGGAAGTATCGTTATCACTTTTTAGTAGACGTTAAAATATGTCGCCTGCGTGTTGACACAGTAAGGTGAGTATAGATATCAATATGTAAATTCAGCAGTTATTTCTGTGTTGCCAATATTGCACACTGATAGCTATGTCTGGTACAACTCAGGTTAAATATAAGTGTTGTGAGTATAACGGTGATATCTTTATAATTATCTGATAAATTAAGTTATATTCAGTACGGCACGTCTCAGGCTACAGAAAATAAGTTACAGTGGCGATAAACCATGTGATATTGCCAATGTCTTTCAATCAAACAATGCTTTAGTTCATTTGTATTAGTTCTACGAGACAATTCTCTTATGTTACTACTGGCCTCTAATCACAGTATATGTAGCGTGAATATGCTTGAATCAATGAGTATAGTTTCAAATGTAGTATGATGTTAAATTCGATAGTGGTGGCTATGTCTGGCACAACCCAGACTGGATACTATTATCTAAAGTATAGCGGAGGTATCATTATCTCTATTTGATATCTTGTATTGACTAAATATGGCACAACCCAGGCTATAGAGAATAGTTACTATAAATAAATCTGGCAAGGATGCCTGGTAATTACTAATTCACTAGATCTATGAACACATAGGTTAATCTAAATCTGGCACAACCCAGACTCAGCGTAGTTATAGCTAGAGTAAATTAGTTACGAGAGCAATGATCTCAAGTTAAATAGGTTTTAGGTTTTAAAATTAAACATATAAAGAGAGTGTGAACGGATTCACCACTCTTCCCTGATGCATTTTGCCCTATTGGGCTTTATCAAAGCCTTTGATAAAGCCCAATAGGGCGAAACGCATCAGGGGATGATAAATGGGATCATCTACAACACATTTATGCAAAAATATCTAGTGTACAATGTCCCTTTAACATGAATACCATACAGACCACAGAAATGATGAAATAGCCTAAAGTCCTTTGTGTGATATATTAGCAGTCTTTATTGTTAATTTTATTTATAACTGCTAATATATCACACAAAGTACTTTTAGCTATTCCATCATTTCTTTGGTCTGTATGGTATTTATATTCTGTTCTATTAACATATTTTTATTGTTTTGATTTCACTACATTTTTTATTTGAACCACTATATTGTGATACATTTTTATTTATTATTTATACTTATACTGTTTTTGATTAGCGCTTTATATTTTATTTGCGCTGGGGAGCTATTGTTAATCTAAGGCATATACTTTGTTTGTTTTTGTATTCTTTATGGATCGGTGCTATTACCTACCAATGTTGATATGATTCTAGAGGGATTAAATATAATTGGTATAACAGAAGAATGTTTTTTGGTTACATTCATCTCTTTTTTATGGATTTAACGTTTCCATCTTGATTCCTATTTTATATTGGGACATTTTATATGATTTGGGATTTTGGGACTTGTATATTGTTTGCTAATGATTTATATGAATGCATGTATTTAGCATTTTGAGATATTATATATCATTATATATAATATATTTTTTAGTAAAATAAGGAATATATTCTTTAGATTTTTGGGGCTTCTGAGCACTATTGCATTTGATCCTGGAGATTCACATTGGGGAACTTCTTCTTCTTAATTGTTAGACACTGGGTGATATAGTTTTGTTTGCACTTTTATAGCCCTTGGATTTTTTTTCCTTTTGACCAAAATAGTTTTAGACTATTCTACAAATATTTATCAACCCAAACTTAACCCTGGTTCAGGAAAATATGTAGCTGGCTGCTGAATTTTTACAAATGCTGTCAGGCACTGATATATGTGTATATAGGTGCAGACAATTCAGGCACGCTTATCATCTCTACTAAAGCTCATGGATATTAGATGTTTGTATAGATATTCTTTTAGCATTGCAGAATCTGTTTTACCTTTCAGTCTACTACGTCTTATGCAAAATATCAGGGAGGTGAATAAATACATCCTCCAAGTACAGGTAACCCTTACAAAAATAAAACAGTCCAGTATTTTAGCAGGCTGTCCAGTGAAGTTTTCACAAACAAACTGGACACTTAAATGTCCCGTTTTTTTAAGTCCATGAGTATTAGCTAAATATAAAAAGCTTCATATGCATAAAGGCATTACAAATATGGAGTGGAAAGAAGTCAAGAGTGTGAAATAATTTCTGTTTATGTGTTGCTGGCAGCCAAAAAGGTAGAATTATATTGATTTATGTTACTAGCAGCCAAGGGGTAAAATAGCTGGTTAGTTGTGAAAAATATTCATTGTGGGTTGAAGAGTGGAGGCTGACATAGAGCTTAAGGGGGGCCATGTGTGACCCCCATCTATTATTGTGCCCAGTTACTGACAGATTGTCCAGTATTTTTGTGTTGGACAACTGGCAACCCCAGCTAAAAACCAGAATTCATTCAGATTAAAATGTAGCATTTTAGTAGCGTCAACTATTTTCTTTCATTTATTTTTTCTTCCAAATTGTATTTTATTAGTGAAGCAAACACTATTATTGAGAGTCTACCACTTCACAAAATAGCACTATAGTATTATTGAAATATATTAATGGGACACGACAGTCAAAAAATGGACACTCAAGTCAAAATAAGCTTTCACGATTTAGATAGATCATGCAGTTTTAAGACACTTTCCAATTTACTTCCATTATCATATTTTTCAGTCTTTTTATAGTCACACTTTCTGAGGCACCAGCTGCTACTGAGCATGTGCACAAGGTCACAGGGTATACGTATATTAGTCTGTGATTTGTTGATGTCTGTCACATGATACAGGGGGCCCGGAAAACGGAAGAAAAAATTAATTTGCGAGAAAAAAAATAATCTTTTTGAGTATTTGCATTTTTTGTGTTATGGCATTGTCTTTTTATTATGCACTTGTTCCTTATGCAATTCTACTGTATTTAGTGGTCTTACAATTATGGTAAATTCTCCACTTTATAAAAACAGATTCAGAATTTCTGTGATATTTTAGATGGAATTTAATGGAACAGTCAACTCCAATTTTGTTATTGTTTAAAAAGATAGATAATCCCTTTATTATCCATTCCCAAGTTTTGCACAGCCAAGACGGTTATATTAATATACTTTTAACCTCCTGTGATTACCTTGTATCTACGCCTCTTGACTGCCCCCTGATCACATGGCTATTTATTATCTATTGACTTGCATTTTAGCCAGTTAGTGCAGTGTCAGCCACAACTCCACGGGAGAAAGCACAATGTTATCTATATGGCCCACATGGATTTGAAGTCTTCTGTTGTGAAAAGCAAATAAAAAAGCATGTGAAAAGAGGCTGTCTGTAGTGGCTTAGAAACCGGCAGAAATTTAGAGGTTTTAATATTATAAAGTATATTAATATAACGATGTTGGTTGTGCAAAGCAGGCAAATTGGTAGTAAAGGTGTTATCTATCTTTTTAAACAATAACTATTTTGGTGCTGACTGTCCCTTTAAGTTGCGCTGTAATATATTTTAATACAGATATGAAATTCAAATACGTTGCGCTCCGCTGCCCACTTCAAAAGTCATTTCTCTTGTACGGTGTATCCAGTCCACGGATCATCCATTACTTGTGGGATATTCTCACTCCCAACAGGAAGTTACAAGAGGACCCACAGCAGAGCTGTTATATAGCTCCTCCCCTCACTACCATATCCAGTCATTCTCTTGCAACTCTCAACGCGCATGGAGGTAGTAAGAGGAGAGTGGTGAAAAATAGTTTATTTTCTTCAATCAAAAGTTTGTTATTTTAAATAGTACCGGAGTTGTGCTATTTTTTCTCAGGCAGAGATAGAAGAATCTGCCTGAGTTTTCTATGATCTTAGCAGGTTGTAACTAAGATCCATTGCTGTTCTCACACATGTCTGAGGAGAGAGGTAACTTCAGAGGGAGAATGGCGTGCAGTTTACTCTGCTATCAGGTATGTGCAGTTATAATTTTTTCTAGGATTGGAAATGCTAGAAAATGCTGCTGATTCCTGATAAATGTAAGTTAAGCCTGAATACAGTGATTTTATAAAGACTGGTATCATGCTTACTCTCAGGGGTAATACCCTTATAGATATGCTATATAAAACGTTTGCTGGCATGTTTAATCGTTTTTTTATATATGCTAGGTGATAAAACTTATTGGGGCCTAATTTTTTCCACATGGCTGGCTTTATTTTTGCCTAGAAACAGTTTCCTGAGGCCTTCCACTGTTGTAATATGAGTGGGAGGGGCCTATTTTAGAGCTTTTTTGCGCAGTTAAAATTACAGACTGAGACATCCAGTTTTCCTCAGGAGTCCCCTGAATGCTACAGGACATCTCTAAAGAGCCTAAAATCGTTTATTGGGGAAGGTAGGAGCCACAGTAGAGCTGTGGCACTTTGCTGGGACTGTTAAAAACCGTCTGTCGTTTTTTTTATCAGTTTTTTGAACTAAGGGGTTAATCATCTATTTGCAAGTGGGTGCAATGCTCTGTTAGCCTATTACATACACTGTAAAAATTTCGTTTGTGTAACTGCCTTTTTTCACTGTTTTTCAAATTTTGACAAAATTTGTTTCTCTTAAAGGCACAGTACCATTTTTTATATTGCTTGTTAACTTGAATTAAAGTGTTTTCCAAGCTTGCTAGTCTCATTGCTAGTCTGTATAAACATGTCTGACATAGAGGAAACTCCTTGTTCATTATGTTTAAAGGCCATGGTGGAACCCCCTCTTAGAATGTGTACCAATTGTACTGACTTCACTCTAAGCAATAAAGATCATATTCTGTCTTTAAAAAATATATCACCAGAGGAATCTAGCGAGGGGGAAGTTATGCCGACTAACTCTCCCCACGTGTCAGATTCTTTGACTCCCGCTCAAGGGACTCACGCTGAAATGGCGCCAAGTACATCAAGGGCACCCATAGCGTTTACTTTACAAGACATGGCGGCAGTCATGGATAATGCACTGTCAGCGGTATTAGCCAGACTACCTGAACTTAGAGGTAAGCGAGATAGCTCTGGGGTTAGACGAAGTGCAGAGCATACTGACGCTTTAAGAACCATGTCTGATACTGCCTCACAATATGCTGAAGCTGAGGAAGGAGAACTTCAGTCTGTGGGTGATGTTTCTGATTCAGGGAGAATACCTGATTCTGATATTTCTACATTTAAATTTAAGCTTGAACACCTCCGCGTATTACTTAAAGAGGTTTTAGCTGCTCTGAATGACTGTGACACAATTGCAGTGCCAGAGAAATTGTGTAGACTGGATAAATACTTTGCAGTGCCGGTGTGTACTGATGTTTTTCCAATACCTAAAAAGTTTACAGAAATTATTAATAAGGAATGGGATAGACCAGGTGTGCCGTTCTCTCCCCCTCCTATTTTTAGAAAAATGTTTCCTATAGACACCACCACACGGGACTTATGGCAGACAGGCCCTAAGGTGGAGGGAGCAGTTTCTACTTTAGCAAAGCGTACTACTATCCCTGTCGAGGACAGTTGTGCTTTTTCAGATCCAATGGATAAAAAATTAGAAGGTTACCTTAAGAAAATATTTTGTCAACAAGGTTTTATCCTACAGCCCCTTGCATGCATTGCCCCTGTCACTGCTGCTGCGGCGTTCTGGTTTGAGTCTCTGGAAGAGGCCTTACAGGTAGCGACTCCATTGGATGACATACTTGGCAAACTTAGGGCACTTAAGCTAGCCAATTCTTTTTGTTTCTGATGCCATTGTTCATTTGACTAAACTAACGGCTAAGAATTCTGGTTTTGCTATACAGGCGCGCAGAGCGCTATGGCTTAAATCATGGTCAGCTGACGTGACTTCAAAATCTAAGCTGCTTAACATTCCCTTCAAGGGGCAGACCTTATTCGGGCCTGGCTTGAAGGAGATTATTGCTGATATCACTGGAGGAAAAGGTCATGCCCTTCCTCAGGACAGGTCCAAATCCAGGGCCAAACAGTCTAATTTTCGTGCCTTTCGAACTTCAAGGCAAGTGCGGCATCAACCTCCTCTAATGCAAGACAAGAGGGAACTGTTGCTCAGTCCAAGGCGGTCTGGAGGCCAAACCAGACCTGGAACAAAGGTAAGCAGGCTAAAAAACCTGCTGCTGCCTCTAAGACAGCATGAAGGAACGGCCCCCTATCCGGTAACGGATCTAGTGGGGGGCAGACTTTCACTCTTTGCCCAGGCGTGGGCAAGAGATGTTCAGGATCCCTGGGCGTTGGAAATTATATCCCAGGGGTATCTTCTGGACTTCAAAGCTTCTCCCCCCATAGGGAGATTTCACCTTTCACAATTATCTGCAAACCAGATTAAGAGAGAGGCATTCTTACACTGTGTAAGAGACCTCCTAGTTATGGGAGTGATCCATCCAGTTCCAAAAGAGGAACAAGGACAGGGTTTTTACTCAAATCTGTTTGTGGTTCCCAAAAAAGAGGGAACATTCAGACCAATTTTGGATCTAAAGATCTTAAACAAATTCCTCAGAGTTCCATTATTCAAGATGGAAACTATTCGTAACATCCTGCCTATGATCCAGGAGGGTCAATATATGACTACAGTGGATCTAAAGGATGCTTATCTTCACATTTCGATACACAGAGCTCATCATCGGTTTCTCAGGTTTGCCTTTCTAGACAGGCATTACCAGTTTGTAGCTCTTCCCTTTGGATTAGCTACAGCCCCAAGAATCTTCACGAAGGTTCTAGGGTCCCTTCTGGCGGTCCTAAGGCCGCGGGGCATAGCAGTAGCCCCTTATTTAGACGACATCCTGATACAGGCGTCAAACTTCCAAATTGCCAGGTCTCATACGGACATTGTACTGGCATTTCTGAGGTCGCATGGGTGGAAAGTGAACGAGGAAAAGAGTTCTCTATCTCCACTCACAAGAGTTTCCTTTCTAGGGACTCTGATAGATTCTGTAGAAATGAAAATTTACCTGACGGAGTCCAGGTTATCAAAGCTTCTAAATTCCTGCCGGGTTCTTCATTCCATTCCGCGCCCTTCGGTGGCTCAGTGTATGGAAGTAATCGGCTTAATGGTAGCGGCAATGGACATAGTGCCGTTTGCACGCCTACATCTCAGACCGCTGCAACTATGCATGCTCAGTCAGTGGAACGGGGATTACACAGATTTGTCTCCTCAACTGAATCTGGACCAAGTGACCAGGGATTCTCTTCTCTGGTGGCTATCTCGGGTCCATCTGTCCAAAGGTATGACCTTTCGCAGGCCAGATTGGACAATTGTAACAACAGATGCCAGCCTTCTAGGTTGGGGTGCAGTCTGGAACTCCCTGAAGGCTCAGGGATCGTGGACTCAGGAGGAGTCTCTCCTTCCAATAAATATTCTGGAGCTAAGAGCGATATTCAATGCTCTTCAGGCTTGGCCTCAGTTAGCAACTCTGAGGTACATCAGATTTCAGTCGGACAACATCACGACTGTGGCTTACATTAACCATCAAGGGGGAACAAGAAGTTCCCAAGCGATGTTAGAAGTCTCAAAGATAATTCACTGGGCAGAGATTCACTCCTGCCACCTATCAGCTATCCATATCCCAGGTGTAGAGAACTGGGAGGCAGATTTTCTAAGTCAACAGACTTTTCATCCGGGGGAGTGGGAACTCCATCCGGAGGTGTTTGCACAAGTGATTCATCGCTGGGGCAAACCAGAACTGGATCTCATGGCGTCTCGACAGAACGTCAAGCTTCCTTGTTACGGATCAAGGTCCAGGGACCCCAGGGCGATACTGATAGACGCTCTAGCAGTGCCCTGGTCTTTCAACCTGGCTTATGTGTTTCCACCGTTTCCTCTGCTCCCTCGTCTGATTGCCAAGATCAAGCAGGAGAGAGCATCTGTGATTTTAATAGCGCCTGCGTGGCCACGCAGGACCTGGTATGCAGATCTAGTGGACATGTCATCATTGCCACCATGGTCTCTGCCTCTGAGACAGGACCTTCTACTTCAGGGTCCTTTCCTCCATCCAAATCTAATTTCTCTGAGACTGACTGCATGGAGATTGAACGCTTGATTTTATCAAAGCGTGGCTTCTACGAGTCAGTCATTGATACCTTAATACAGGCACGAAAGCCTGTAACTAGGAAAATTTACCATAAGATATGGCGTAAATATCTTTATTGGTGCGAATCCAAGGGTTACTCATGGAGTAAGGTCAGGATTCCCAGGATATTATCTTTTCTCCAAGAAGGCTTGGAAAAAGGTTTGTCAGCTAGTTCCTTAAAGGGACAGATTTCTGCTCTGTCTATTCTTTTGCACAAGCGTCTGGCAGATGTTCCAGACGTTCAGGCATTTTGTCAGGCTTTAGTCAGAATCAAGCCTGTGTTCAAACCTGTTGCTCCACCATGGAGCTTAAATTTGTTTCTTAAGGTTCTTCAAGGAGTTCCATTTGAACCTCTTCATTCCATAGATATAAAGCTTTTATCTTGGAAAGTCCTTTTTTTGGTAGCTATTTCCTCGGCTCGTAGAGTGTCAGAGCTATCTGCCTTACAATGTGATTCTCCTTATCTGATTTTTCATTCTGATAAGGTAGTCCTGCGTACCAAACCTGGGTTTTTACCTAAGGTGTTATCTAACAAGAATATCAATCAAGAGATTGTTGTTCCATCCTTGTGTCCTAATCCTTCTTCAAAGAAGGAACGTCTATTACACAATCTGGACGTGGTTCGTGCTTTAAAGTTTTACTTACAAGCTACTAAAGATTTTCGACAAACATCTGCTTTGTTTGTTGTTTACTCTGGACAGAGGAGAGGTCAAAAGGCTTCGGCAACCTCTCTTTCTTTTTGGCTAAGAAGCATAATACGCTTAGCCTATGAGACTGCTGGACAGCAGCCTCCTGAAAGGATTACAGCTCATTCTACTAGAGCTGTGGCTTCCACTTGGGCCTTTAAAAATGAGGCTTCTGTTGAACAGATTTGCAAGGCGGCGACTTGATCTTCGCTTCATACTTTTTCAAAATTCTACAAATTTGATACTTTTGCTTCTTCGGAGGCTATTTTTGGGAGAAAGGTTGTACAGGCAGTGGTTCCTTCTGTTTAAGTACCTGCCTTGTCCCTCCCTTCATCCGTGTACTTTAGCTTTGGTATTGGTATCCTACAAGTAATGGATGATCCGTGGACTGGATACACCTTACAAGAGAAAACACAATTTATGCTTTCCTGATAAATTTATTTCTCTTGTGGTGTATCCAGTCCACGGCCTGCCCTGTCATTTTAAGGCAGGTAATTTTTAAATTTAAACTACAGTCACCACTGCACCCTATGGTTTCTCCTTTCTCTGCTTGTTTTCGGTCGAATGACTGGATATGGTAGTGAGGGGAGGAGCTATATAATAGCTCTGCTGTGGGTCCTCTTGCAACTTCCTGTTGGGAGTGAGAATATCCCACAAGTAATGGATGATCCGTGGACTGGATACACCACAAGAGAAATACATTTATCAGGTAAGCATAAATTGTGTTTTTTACTGTGAGCTAACGATTTGAATTGTTGTCCAATCAGTGCTCTAGGTACAACAAAAGGTGACAAAAGGGAGATTGCTGGAGAACAGTTCAAACCTTAATCTCACAGAAAAATGTTCTTTTTAAGTGGGCGGCGAAGCATATCTTCATTACAACTGAACAATCAATCTCCATCTAAAATATCACTAACATTCCGGATCCGTTTACCATCATTTTAAGCTTTCTTGATTCAGATAGAGCATGCGATTATAAGAAACTGTCCAATTAACTTCCATTATCAAATTTACTTCATTTACTTGGTATCCTTTGTTGAAAAGCAGAGAGTACACAGCTAATGCATGTTTACAAATCAGTTGTCTATGTGATACAGGGGACAGGAAAAGTACTGAGCTTTATTGCAGTCTATTTATTATGCATTTGTTGATTATGCAAATCCACTGTGTATAAAGGGACAGTAAATACCTTGAGATTTTTTATATAAAATGTTTAGTTATAAATAATGAAACAACTTTGCATTCTATTTTTATGATTTATTTTGCTCCAATTTCATGTAATTTTGCCCTGAAAATGGAGAAATTTATTACTCTCAGAACTCTCTTAACATGCACCCTGCTCACGTCTAAAGGCTAACTCTGAAACATATCTGTCCCTAATTGGCTTTAACAACTGCAAAACAATTTACTTTATACTAACTTTTAAACAGTGGCTAGCTGTGCTTCCTGCAGATTAAAGCCCAGATTGGTTCCTCCAAATAAGTAAAAAAAGATGTTAATGTGTTTCAAAAAGATTAAGATTTAAAGGACCAGTCAACACATTAGATTTGCATAATCAACAAATGCAAGATAACAAGACAATGCAATAGCACTTAGTCTGAACTTCAAAGGAGTAGTAGATTTTTTTATAACAAATTTCAAAGTTATGTATATTTCCACTCCCCTTGTACCATGTGATAGCAATCAGCCAATCACAAATGCATATACGTATAGTCTGTGAATTCTTGCACATGCTCAGTAGGATCTGGTGACTCAAAAATTGTAAATATAAAACACTGTGCACATTTTTTTAATTGAAGTAAATTGGAAAGTTGTTTAAAATTACATGCTGTATCTGAATCATGAAAATTTAATTTAACCTGAGTGTCCCTTTAACTGATTTGTTTTTCTATAGCAACACAATAGAAATGTCTTGTAATTACAAGGTATTTTACTGTCCATTTAAAGGGATAGGAAAGTCAAACTTAATCTTGCATGATTCAGATAGAGCATGTAATTTTAAGACACTTTTAAATTCACTTCTATTTTCAAAGGCACTTCATTCTCTTAGTATCCCTTGTTAAAAAATGAATATGCACATATCATACACTAGTGTGAGCTGCTGCTAATTGGCGCCTGCACACATTTTGTCTCTTGTGATTGGCTAAATAGATATGTTCAGCTTCCTGTCAGTAGTGCAATGCTGTCCCTTCAGCAATGGATAACAAGAGAATGAAGAAAATTTGATAATAGAATTAAATTGGAAAGTTGTTTAAAATTGTATGTTCTATCTAAATCATAAAAGAAAATGTTGGGGTTTACTATCCCTTTAAGGCTGACAAGTTTACTATATTTCCATTGGTAAATATAATCTATTCTTATAGCAGATGTTCATACAAATTCTGGTTTTCAAAGCGATTTGATGTTAAATTGTCTTTTATGACAAATATTGATTTTATGTTATGTTTCCTTCTTGTTATTTTTTTCCCCTAGGTATTCTTTATCTGACAAAGGATTTTTCTATTTGCTGGATTCTATAGAAGACATGGTACTTAAGATACAGCCTGATCATTCCAAGCTCTACCGAAACACAGTCATCAGCCAGGCAAAACTAAATCAGCTTATAAGGTACCAGTGAATCATTTGATTTTGTCTTTTATTACAATATAAGCAACTCACTAAGTAGCAATATTTAATTTATTTTGTAATGATAAATAAGCACTTAAAGGGACACAAAACCCCAAACTCTTCTGTATTTATTCCGAGAGAAAAAAACAATTTTAAAAAGTTTACAATTTAATTATATTATTACATTTGCTTCGTTCTATTGTTATTCTTTATTTAAAAGGTACCTAGGTCAGTAGCGTGCACGTGCCTGAAGCACTACATGATTGGAAATAGTGCTGCCATCTAGTGCTTTTGCTAATGTATTACATTGTTGCAAAGCTGCTGCCATATATTGTTGCAGACACGTGCACACTCCTGCACTTACATACCTGCTTTTCAACAAAGGATTAAAAAAATAAAGACAATTTGATAATAGAAGTAAATTGGAAAGTTGTTTAAAATGGTGTGCTCTATCTGAATCAAGAAAGAGAAATTTTGGGTTTTATGGCTCTTTAATATTGGGTGTAGGTATTTAGTCTCAATTTCTCAACAATTTGTATTATTTACTATAAGGACATAATCTTAGGTTGAATAATAATTTAAAGAACTCTCCCAAATCCATGGGGTCCGATTTATCAAATGTCTGGCGGACATGATCCGCTGTAGCCATCATGTCCGCCAGACATAAAAAAAACCTGACAGCATACGCTATCAGCATTTATCATTGCACAAGCAGTTCTGGTGAACTGCTTGTGCAATGTCGCCCCCTGCAGATTTGCGGTCAATCGGCCACTAACAGGGGGTATGAGATCGGGGGGATTGATGTCCGCAGCCTCAGAGGCAGTGGACGAGTTAATGAGCAGCGGTCTTAAGACCGCTGCTTCTTAACTCCTGTTTCCGGCGAGCCTGAAGGCTTGCGCGGAAACAGAGGTATACGGGCCCATTCGGGCTGTGATAAATCGGCCCCATAGAATCTTGTGGAGTAAATTTACTCTCTAAAGCAACATAGGACTTGGACACATTTCTGTCACTGGAGAGTTTCTCTGAATCCTTAATAAATATTTGGTTCTGGCTCAGTTTTGCCTTTGTTTTGTTTGTTTTTGAGAAAACGTATACAGTAGGTGATTCTTTTTTGCAGGCGCAATGAACATGATGAAAAAAGTGTAATAATAAAATGCTTTAAAGGGATATGAAACCCAAATGTTTCTTTCATAATTTTAATAGAACAATACAACTTTCTAATTTACTTCTAATATCACATCTTTGTTCTTTTGGTATCTTTTGTTAAAAAGCAGGGCTGTAAGTTCAGGAGTGTGCATGTTTTTGGAGCGCCATATTGCAGCAGTTTTGCAAGAATGTTATCCATTTGCAAGATGCCATTACTGTTTCCTGCCATGTAGTGCTCCAGACACCTACCTAAGTATCTCTTCAACAAGGAATACCATGGGAACGAAGCAAATTTGATAACAGAAGTAAACTGGAACCATTTTTAAATTGTATGCTCTGTCTGAATCGCAAAATCATTTTATTGGGTTTCATGTCCCTTTAACTCATAGTAATGCTTATACATTTTTGTGTTTGACCTTCACAAATGGATTAAACATGTATTACAAGTACTACAATTCTAAACAGAACATGGCCTTATTAATGACTACATGACTGTGCCGTTATTGATTAAACACATGCAGGGGTTAAACACATACTTCTATACAAGCATCTGTACAGTTATAAAATGTTGCAATGTATTTACTTTCTCTTGTTAAGTGTATCCAGTCCACGGATCATCCATTACTTATGGGATATTAACTCCTCCCCAACAGGAAGTGCAAGAGGATTCACCCAGCAGAGCTGCTATATAGCTCCTCCCCTAACTGCCATTACCAGTCATTCTCTTGCACCCAACGAATAGATAGGATGTGTGAGAGGACTGTGGTGATTATACTTAGTTTCATACCTTCAATCAAAAGTTTGTTATTTTATAATAGCACCGGAGTGTGTTATTCCTTCTCTGGTAGAATTTGAAGAAGAATCTACCTGAGTTTTTCTATGATTTTAGCCGGAGTAGTTAAGATCATATTGCTGTTTCTCGGCCATCTGAGGAGAGGTAAACTTCAGATCAGGGGACAGCGGGCAGATTAATCTGCAAAGAGGTATGTAGCAGCTTATTATTTTCTGACAATGGAATTGATGAGAAAATTCTGCCATACCGATATAATGTAAACTCAGCCTTAAATGCAGTAGCAGCAACTGGTATCAGGCTGTCATGTATGTATATTTTACACTTCAGTATTCTGGGGAATGGCACTTCACTGGAATTATACTGTATGCATAAAACTTTAGCCTAATTTGCAGGGACTAGCAACAGGCTTTTTAATAACACTCAATTTATTAATGTTAAACGTTTTTTGCTGGCATGTAAAATCGTTTAATTTTCTGAGGTACTGGGTGAAAAAATGTTTTGGGCACTATTTTTTTCCACTTGGCAGTCGTTTTATTTAATTTATGACAGTTTACTGATCTCTCTCACTGTTATGTGTGAGGGGGAGACATCAAAAAATTCAGTCCGGTTCATCTCTACAGAACTCAGGGGTCTTCAAAACTTGTTTTGAGGGAGGTAATCACTCACAGCAGAGCTGTGAGATTGTAGTTGACTGTGATAAAAAAACGTTTATTTCTGTATTTTTTTTTTTTTTTTTTCTGCTATCAGGGTTAGTTATCCTTTGCTAATGGAGAGCAATCCTTTGCTAAAATTGTGTTTTTTACAAAGATTTGATGCTATAACTTTTCAGTTTATTAATTTTCAACTGTCATAACTTTTTCTGTGCTTCTTATAGGCACAGTACGTTTTCATATTATAGTAAATTACTTGAAAAGTATTTCCAAGTTGCTAGTTTATTTGCTAGTGTGTTAAACATGTCTGATTCAGAGGAAGATATCTGTGCTATATGTGCTAAAGCCAAAGTGGAGCCCAATAGAAATTTATGTACTAACTGTATTGATGCTACTTTAAATAAAAGTCAATCTGTACAAATTGAACATATTTCACCAAACAACGAGGGGAGAGTTATGCCGACTAACTCGCCTCACGTGTCAGTACCTGCATCTCCCGCTCGGGAGGTGCGTGATATTGTAGCGCCGAGTACATCTGGGCGGCCATTACAAATCACATTAAAGGATATGGCTACTGTTATGACTGAAGTTTTGGCTAAATTACCAGAACTAAGAGGTAAGCGTGATCACTCTGGGGTGAGAACAGAGTGCGCTGATAATATTAGGGCCATGTCAGACACTGCGTCACAATTTGCAGAACATGAGGACGGAGAGCTTCATTCTGCGGGTGACGGTTCTGATCCAAACAAACTGGATTCAGATATTTCAAATTTTAAATTTAAGCTGAAATATTTCAAATTTTAAATTTAAGCTGAAATACCGTGTATTACTAGGGGAGGTGTTAGCGGCTCTGAATGATTTTAACACAGTTGCAATACCAGAGAAAATGTGTAGATTGGATAAATATTTTGCGGTACCGGCGAGTACTGACGTTTTTCCTATACCTAAGAGACTTACTGAAATTGTTACTAAGGAGTGGGATAGACCCGGTGTGCCGTTCTCACCCCCTCCGATATTTAGAAAGATGTTTCCAATAGACGCCACCACACGGGACTTATGGCAAACGGTCCCTAAGGTGGAGGGAGCAGTTTCTACTTTAGCTAAGCGTACCACTATCCCGGTGGAGGATAGCTGTGCCTTTTCAGATCCAATGGATAAAAAGTTAGAGGGTTACCTTAAGAAAATGTTTGTTCAACAAGGTTTTATATTGCAACCTCTTGCATGCATTGCGCCTGTCACGGCTGCAGCAGCATTTTGGTTTGAGTCTCTGGAAGAGACACTTGAATCAGCTCCATTAGATGAGATTACACACAAGCTTAAAGCCCTTAAGTTAGCTAACTCATTTATTTCAGATGCCGTAGTACATTTAACTAAACTTACGGCTAAGAATTCCGGATTCGCCATTCAGGCACGCAGAGCACTGTGGCTAAAATCCTGGTCAGCTGACGTTACTTCTAAATCTAAATTGCTTAATATACCTTTCAAAGGGCAGACCTTATTCGGGCCCGGGTTGAAAGAAATTATCGCTGACATTACAGGAGGTAAAGGCCATGCCCTGCCTCAAGACAGAGCCAAACCTAAGGCTAGACAGTCTAATTTTCGTTCCTTTCGTAATTTCAAAGCAGGAGCAGCATCAACTTCCTCTGCACCAAAACAGGAAGGAGCTGTTGCTCGCTACAGACAAGGCTGGAGACCTAACCAGTCCTGGAACAAGGGCAAGCAGGCCAGGAAACCTGCTGCTGCCCCTAAGACAGCATGAATCGAGGGCCCCCGATCCGGGAACGGATCTAGTGGGGGGCAGACTTTCTCTCTTCGCCCAGGCTTGGGCAAGAGATGTCCAGGATCCCTGGGCGTTAGAGATCATATCTCAGGGATACCTTCTAGACTTCAAATTCTCTCCCCCAAGAGGGAGATTTCATCTGTCAAGGTTGTCAACAAACCAAATAAAGAAAGAGGCGTTTCTACGCTGCGTACAAGATCTTTTATTAATGGGAGTGATCCATCCGGTTCCGCGGTCGGAACAAGGACAAGGGTTTTACTCAAATCTGTTTGTGGTTCCCAAAAAAGAGGGAACTTTCAGGCCAATCTTGGATTTAAAGATCCTAAACAAATTCCTAAGAGTTGCATCGTTCAAAATGGAAACTATTCGGACAATTTTACCCATGATCCAAAAGGGTCAGTACATGACCACAGTGGATTTAAAGGATGCTTACCTTCACATACCGATTCACAAAGATCATTACCGGTATCTAAGGTTTGCCTTTCTAGACAGGCATTACCAGTTTGTAGCTCTTCCATTCGGATTGGCTACGGCTCCGAGAATCTTCACAAAGGTTCTGGGTGCTCTTCTGGCGGTACTAAGACCGCGAGGAATTGCGGTAGCTCCGTACCTAGACGACATACTGATACAAGCTTCAAGCTTTCAAACTGCCAAGTCTCATACAGAGTTAGTACTGGCATTTCTAAGGTCGCATGGATGGAAGGTGAACGAAAAGAAGAGTTCTCTCTTTCCACTCACAAGAGTTCCCTTCTTGGGGACTCTTATAGATTCTGTAGAAATGAAGATTTACCTGACAGAAGACAGGTTAACAAAGCTTCAAAATGCATGCCGTGTCCTTCATTCCATTCAACACCCGTCAGTAGCTCAATGCATGGAGGTGATCGGCTTAATGGTAGCAGCAATGGACATAGTACCCTTTGCACGCCTACATCTCAGACCGCTGCAATTGTGCATGCTAAGTCAGTGGAATGGGGATTTCTCAGACTTGTCCCATACTCTGAATCTGGATCAAGAGACCAGAAATTCTCTTCTATGGTGGCTTTCTCGGCCACATCTGTCCAGGGGGATGCCATTCAGCAGGCCGGACTGGACAATTGTAACAACAGACGCCAGCCTACTAGGTTGGGGCGCTGTCTGGAATTCTCTGAAGGCTCAGGGACAATGGAATCAGGAGGAGAGTCTCCTACCAATAAACATTCTGGAATTGAGAGCAGTTCTCAATGCCCTTCTGGCTTGGCCCCAGTTAACAACTCGGGGGTTCATCAGGTTTCAGTCGGACAACATCACGACTGTAGCTTACATCAACCATCAGGGAGGGACAAGAAGCTTAAATAAAAAGAGAGAAGCGCTCAACCTGGAAACGAACAATAGCATAATAGCTTGTTCTATGGCTAGTTACCACCCAAGAAGCAGCCTCTTTTTGCTCAACATGTGCCTTTCACAGAGAAAAACTTTCCTGAAGCATATCAGTCTGATCCTGACTTCAAAGTACAGTCCAGCCCCGAAATACCAGGCAATTCTTCTCTGAACAAGAGAAACAGCAAAACCCCAGACGTACGTTTCGACCTATTGTGGGCCTCGTCAGTGAGGTGCAGCCATATCCCTCTAGGCACACTGAGCAACGGGTCCACGTCTGGATTCCCGCATCACACTTAGGGAGACTTCCCAAAATGTCATAATTTGCATAAATAAAAAGAGAGAAGCGCTCAACCTGGAAACGAACAATAGCATAATAGCTTGTTCTATGGCTAGTTACCACCCAAGAAGCAGCCTCTTTTTGCTCAACATGTGCCTTTCACAGAGAAAAACTTTCCTGAAGCATATCAGTCTGATCCTGACTTCAAAGTACAGTCCAGCCCCGAAATACCAGGCAATTCTTCTCTGAACAAGAGAAACAGCAAAACCCCAGACGTACGTTTCGACCTATTGTGGGCCTCGTCAGTGAGGTGCAGCCATATCCCTCTAGGCACACTGAGCAACGGGTCCACGTCTGGATTCCCGCATCACACTTAGGGAGACTTCCCAAAATGTCATAATTTGCATAAATAAAAAGAGAGAAGCGCTCAACCTGGAAACGAACAATAGCATAATAGCTTGTTCTATGGCTAGTTACCACCCAAGAAGCAGCCTCTTTTTGCTCAACATGTGCCTTTCACAGAGAAAAACTTTCCTGAAGCATATCAGTCTGATCCTGACTTCAAAGTACAGTCCAGCCCCGAAATACCAGGCAATTCTTCTCTGAACAAGAGAAACAGCAAAACCCCAGACGTACGTTTCGACCTATTGTGGGCCTCGTCAGTGAGGTGCAGCCATATCCCTCTAGGCACACTGAGCAACGGGTCCACGTCTGGATTCCCGCATCACACTTAGGGAGACTTCCCAAAATGTCATAATTTGCATAAATAAAAAGAGAGAAGCGCTCAACCTGGAAACGAACAATAGCATAATAGCTTGTTCTATGGCTAGTTACCACCCAAGAAGCAGCCTCTTTTTGCTCAACATGTGCCTTTCACAGAGAAAAACTTTCCTGAAGCATATCAGTCTGATCCTGACTTCAAAGTACAGTCCAGCCCCGAAATACCAGGCAATTCTTCTCTGAACAAGAGAAACAGCAAAACCCCAGACGTACGTTTCGACCTATTGTGGGCCTCGTCAGTGAGGTGCAGCCATATCCCTCTAGGCACACTGAGCAACGGGTCCACGTCTGGATTCCCGCATCACACTTAGGGAGACTTCCCAAAATGTCATAATTTGCATAAATAAAAAGAGAGAAGCGCTCAACCTGGAAACGAACAATAGCATAATAGCTTGTTCTATGGCTAGTTACCACCCAAGAAGCAGCCTCTTTTTGCTCAACATGTGCCTTTCACAGAGAAAAACTTTCCTGAAGCATATCAGTCTGATCCTGACTTCAAAGTACAGTCCAGCCCCGAAATACCAGGCAATTCTTCTCTGAACAAGAGAAACAGCAAAACCCCAGACGTACGTTTCGACCTATTGTGGGCCTCGTCAGTGAGGTGCAGCCATATCCCTCTAGGCACACTGAGCAACGGGTCCACGTCTGGATTCCCGCATCACACTTAGGGAGACTTCCCAAAATGTCATAATTTGCATAAATAAAAAGAGAGAAGCGCTCAACCTGGAAACGAACAATAGCATAATAGCTTGTTCTATGGCTAGTTACCACCCAAGAAGCAGCCTCTTATTGCTCAACATGTGCCTTTCACAGAGAAAAACTTTCCTGAAGCATATCAGTCTGATCCTGACTTCAAAGTACAGTCCAGCCCCGAAATACCAGGCAATTCTTCTCTGAACAAGAGAAACAGCAAAACCCCAGACGTACGTTTCGACCTATTGTGGGCCTCGTCAGTGAGGTGCAGCCATATCCCTCTAGGCACACTGAGCAACGGGTCCACGTCTGGATTCCCGCATCACACTTAGGGAGACTTCCCAAAATGTCATAATTTGCATAAATAAAAAGAGAGAAGCGCTCAACCTGGAAACGAACAATAGCATAATAGCTTGTTCTATGGCTAGTTACCACCCAAGAAGCAGCCTCTTTTTGCTCAACATGTGCCTTTCACAGAGAAAAACTTTCCTGAAGCATATCAGTCTGATCCTGACTTCAAAGTACAGTCCAGCCCCGAAATACCAGGCAATTCTTCTCTGAACAAGAGAAACAGCAAAACCCCAGACGTACGTTTCGACCTATTGTGGGCCTCGTCAGTGAGGTGCAGCCATATCCCTCTAGGCACACTGAGCAACGGGTCCACGTCTGGATTCCCGCATCACACTTAGGGAGACTTCCCAAAATGTCATAATTTGCATAAATAAAAAGAGAGAAGCGCTCAACCTGGAAACGAACAATAGCATAATAGCTTGTTCTATGGCTAGTTACCACCCAAGAAGCAGCCTCTTTTTGCTCAACATGTGCCTTTCACAGAGAAAAACTTTCCTGAAGCATATCAGTCTGATCCTGACTTCAAAGTACAGTCCAGCCCCGAAATACCAGGCAATTCTTCTCTGAACAAGAGAAACAGCAAAACCCCAGACGTACGTTTCGACCTATTGTGGGCCTCGTCAGTGAGGTGCAGCCATATCCCTCTAGGCACACTGAGCAACGGGTCCACGTCTGGATTCCCGCATCACACTTAGGGAGACTTCCCAAAATGTCATAATTTGCATAAATAAAAAGAGAGAAGCGCTCAACCTGGAAACGAACAATAGCATAATAGCTTGTTCTATGGCTAGTTACCACCCAAGAAGCAGCCTCCAGACGTGGACCCGTTGCTCAGTGTGCCTAGAGGGATATGGCTGCACCTCACTGACGAGGCCCACAATAGGCCGAAACGTACGTCTGGGGTTTTGCTGTTTCTCTCGTTCAGAGAAGGATTGCCTGGTATTTCGGGGCTGGACTGTACTGTAAAGTCAGGATCAGACTGATATGCTTCAGGAAAGTTTTTCTCTGTGAAAGGCACATATTGAGCAAAAAGAGGCTGCTTCTTGGGTGGTAACTAGCCATAGAACAAGCTATTATGCTATTGTTCGTTTCCAGGTTGAGCGCTTCTCTCTTTTTATTTATGCAAATTATGACATTTTGGGAAGTCTCCCTAAGTGTGATGCGGGAATCCAGACGTGGACCCGTTGCTCAGTGTGCCTAGAGGGATATGGCTGCACCTCACTGACGAGGCCCACAATAGGCCGAAACGTACGTCTGGGGTTTTGCTGTTTCTCTCGTTCAGAGAAGGATTGCCTGGTATTTCGGGGCTGGACTGTACTGTAAAGTCAGGATCAGACTGATATGCTTCAGGAAAGTTTTTCTCTGTGAAAGGCACATATTGAGCAAAAAGAGGCTGCTTCTTGGGTGGTAACTAGCCATAGAACAAGCTATTATGCTATTGTTCGTTTCCAGGTTGAGCGCTTCTCTCTTTTTATTTATGCAAATTATGACATTTTGGGAAGTCTCCCTAAGTGTGATGCGGGAATCCAGACGTGGACCCGTTGCTCAGTGTGCCTAGAGGGATATGGCTGCACCTCACTGACGAGGCCCACAATAGGCCGAAACGTACGTCTGGGGTTTTGCTGTTTCTCTCGTTCAGAGAAGGATTGCCTGGTATTTCGGGGCTGGACTGTACTGTAAAGTCAGGATCAGACTGATATGCTTCAGGAAAGTTTTTCTCTGTGAAAGGCACATATTGAGCAAAAAGAGGCTGCTTCTTGGGTGGTAACTAGCCATAGAACAAGCTATTATGCTATTGTTCGTTTCCAGGTTGAGCGCTTCTCTCTTTTTATTTATGCAAATTATGACATTTTGGGAAGTCTCCCTAAGTGTGATGCGGGAATCCAGACGTGGACCCGTTGCTCAGTGTGCCTAGAGGGATATGGCTGCACCTCACTGACGAGGCCCACAATAGGCCGAAACGTACGTCTGGGGTTTTGCTGTTTCTCTCGTTCAGAGAAGGATTGCCTGGTATTTCGGGGCTGGACTGTACTGTAAAGTCAGGATCAGACTGATATGCTTCAGGAAAGTTTTTCTCTGTGAAAGGCACATATTGAGCAAAAAGAGGCTGCTTCTTGGGTGGTAACTAGCCATAGAACAAGCTATTATGCTATTGTTCGTTTCCAGGTTGAGCGCTTCTCTCTTTTTATTTATGCAAATTATGACATTTTGGGAAGTCTCCCTAAGTGTGATGCGGGAATCCAGACGTGGACCCGTTGCTCAGTGTGCCTAGAGGGATATGGCTGCACCTCACTGACGAGGCCCACAATAGGCCGAAACGTACGTCTGGGGTTTTGCTGTTTCTCTCGTTCAGAGAAGGATTGCCTGGTATTTCGGGGCTGGACTGTACTGTAAAGTCAGGATCAGACTGATATGCTTCAGGAAAGTTTTTCTCTGTGAAAGGCACATATTGAGCAAAAAGAGGCTGCTTCTTGGGTGGTAACTAGCCATAGAACAAGCTATTATGCTATTGTTCGTTTCCAGGTTGAGCGCTTCTCTCTTTTTATTTATGCAAATTATGACATTTTGGGAAGTCTCCCTAAGTGTGATGCGGGAATCCAGACGTGGACCCGTTGCTCAGTGTGCCTAGAGGGATATGGCTGCACCTCACTGACGAGGCCCACAATAGGCCGAAACGTACGTCTGGGGTTTTGCTGTTTCTCTCGTTCAGAGAAGGATTGCCTGGTATTTCGGGGCTGGACTGTACTGTAAAGTCAGGATCAGACTGATATGCTTCAGGAAAGTTTTTCTCTGTGAAAGGCACATATTGAGCAAAAAGAGGCTGCTTCTTGGGTGGTAACTAGCCATAGAACAAGCTATTATGCTATTGTTCGTTTCCAGGTTGAGCGCTTCTCTCTTTTTATTTATGCAAATTATGACATTTTGGGAAGTCTCCCTAAGTGTGATGCGGGAATCCAGACGTGGACCCGTTGCTCAGTGTGCCTAGAGGGATATGGCTGCACCTCACTGACGAGGCCCACAATAGGCCGAAACGTACGTCTGGGGTTTTGCTGTTTCTCTCGTTCAGAGAAGGATTGCCTGGTATTTCGGGGCTGGACTGTACTGTAAAGTCAGGATCAGACTGATATGCTTCAGGAAAGTTTTTCTCTGTGAAAGGCACATATTGAGCAAAAAGAGGCTGCTTCTTGGGTGGTAACTAGCCATAGAACAAGCTATTATGCTATTGTTCGTTTCCAGGTTGAGCGCTTCTCTCTTTTTATTTATGCAAATTATGACATTTTGGGAAGTCTCCCTAAGTGTGATGCGGGAATCCAGACGTGGACCCGTTGCTCAGTGTGCCTAGAGGGATATGGCTGCACCTCACTGACGAGGCCCACAATAGGCCGAAACGTACGTCTGGGGTTTTGCTGTTTCTCTCGTTCAGAGAAGGATTGCCTGGTATTTCGGGGCTGGACTGTACTGTAAAGTCAGGATCAGACTGATATGCTTCAGGAAAGTTTTTCTCTGTGAAAGGCACATATTGAGCAAAAAGAGGCTGCTTCTTGGGTGGTAACTAGCCATAGAACAAGCTATTATGCTATTGTTCGTTTCCAGGTTGAGCGCTTCTCTCTTTTTATTTATGCAAATTATGACATTTTGGGAAGTCTCCCTAAGTGTGATGCGGGAATCCAGACGTGGACCCGTTGCTCAGTGTGCCTAGAGGGATATGGCTGCACCTCACTGACGAGGCCCACAATAGGCCGAAACGTACGTCTGGGGTTTTGCTGTTTCTCTCGTTCAGAGAAGGATTGCCTGGTATTTCGGGGCTGGACTGTACTGTAAAGTCAGGATCAGACTGATATGCTTCAGGAAAGTTTTTCTCTGTGAAAGGCACATATTGAGCAAAAAGAGGCTGCTTCTTGGGTGGTAACTAGCCATAGAACAAGCTATTATGCTATTGTTCGTTTCCAGGTTGAGCGCTTCTCTCTTTTTATTTATGCAAATTATGACATTTTGGGAAGTCTCCCTAAGTGTGATGCGGGAATCCAGACGTGGACCCGTTGCTCAGTGTGCCTAGAGGGATATGGCTGCACCTCACTGACGAGGCCCACAATAGGCCGAAACGTACGTCTGGGGTTTTGCTGTTTCTCTCGTTCAGAGAAGGATTGCCTGGTATTTCGGGGCTGGACTGTACTGTAAAGTCAGGATCAGACTGATATGCTTCAGGAAAGTTTTTCTCTGTGAAAGGCACATATTGAGCAAAAAGAGGCTGCTTCTTGGGTGGTAACTAGCCATAGAACAAGCTATTATGCTATTGTTCGTTTCCAGGTTGAGCGCTTCTCTCTTTTTATTTATGCAAATTATGACATTTTGGGAAGTCTCCCTAAGTGTGATGCGGGAATCCAGACGTGGACCCGTTGCTCAGTGTGCCTAGAGGGATATGGCTGCACCTCACTGACGAGGCCCACAATAGGCCGAAACGTACGTCTGGGGTTTTGCTGTTTCTCTCGTTCAGAGAAGGATTGCCTGGTATTTCGGGGCTGGACTGTACTGTAAAGTCAGGATCAGACTGATATGCTTCAGGAAAGTTTTTCTCTGTGAAAGGCACATATTGAGCAAAAAGAGGCTGCTTCTTGGGTGGTAACTAGCCATAGAACAAGCTATTATGCTATTGTTCGTTTCCAGGTTGAGCGCTTCTCTCTTTTTATTTATGCAAATTATGACATTTTGGGAAGTCTCCCTAAGTGTGATGCGGGAATCCAGACGTGGACCCGTTGCTCAGTGTGCCTAGAGGGATATGGCTGCACCTCACTGACGAGGCCCACAATAGGCCGAAACGTACGTCTGGGGTTTTGCTGTTTCTCTCGTTCAGAGAAGGATTGCCTGGTATTTCGGGGCTGGACTGTACTGTAAAGTCAGGATCAGACTGATATGCTTCAGGAAAGTTTTTCTCTGTGAAAGGCACATATTGAGCAAAAAGAGGCTGCTTCTTGGGTGGTAACTAGCTATAGAACAAGCTATTATGCTATTGTTCGTTTCCAGGTTGAGCGCTTCTCTCTTTTTATTTATGCAAATTATGACATTTTGGGAAGTCTCCCTAAGTGTGATGCGGGAATCCAGACGTGGACCCGTTGCTCAGTGTGCCTAGAGGGATATGGCTGCACCTCACTGACGAGGCCCACAATAGGCCGAAACGTACGTCTGGGGTTTTGCTGTTTCTCTCGTTCAGAGAAGGATTGCCTGGTATTTCGGGGCTGGACTGTACTGTAAAGTCAGGATCAGACTGATATACTTCAGGAAAGTTTTTCTCTGTGAAAGGCACATATTGAGCAAAAAGAGGCTGCTTCTTGGGTGGTAACTAGCCATAGAACAAGCTATTATGCTATTGTTCGTTTCCAGGTTGAGCGCTTCTCTCTTTTTATTTATGCAAATTATGACATTTTGGGAAGTCTCCCTAAGTGTGATGCGGGAATCCAGACGTGGACCCGTTGCTCAGTGTGCCTAGAGGGATATGGCTGCACCTCACTGACGAGGCCCACAATAGGCCGAAACGTACGTCTGGGGTTTTGCTGTTTCTCTCGTTCAGAGAAGGATTGCCTGGTATTTCGGGGCTGGACTGTACTGTAAAGTCAGGATCAGACTGATATGCTTCAGGAAAGTTTTTCTCTGTGAAAGGCACATATTGAGCAAAAAGAGGCTGCTTCTTGGGTGGTAACTAGCCATAGAACAAGCTATTATGCTATTGTTCGTTTCCAGGTTGAGCGCTTCTCTCTTTTTATTTATGCAAATTATGACATTTTGGGAAGTCTCCCTAAGTGTGATGCGGGAATCCAGACGTGGACCCGTTGCTCAGTGTGCCTAGAGGGATATGGCTGCACCTCACTGACGAGGCCCACAATAGGCCGAAACGTACGTCTGGGGTTTTGCTGTTTCTCTCGTTCAGAGAAGGATTGCCTGGTATTTCGGGGCTGGACTGTACTGTAAAGTCAGGATCAGACTGATATGCTTCAGGAAAGTTTTTCTCTGTGAAAGGCACATATTGAGCAAAAAGAGGCTGCTTCTTGGGTGGTAACTAGCCATAGAACAAGCTATTATGCTATTGTTCGTTTCCAGGTTGAGCGCTTCTCTCTTTTTATTTATGCAAATTATGACATTTTGGGAAGTCTCCCTAAGTGTGATGCGGGAATCCAGACGTGGACCCGTTGCTCAGTGTGCCTAGAGGGATATGGCTGCACCTCACTGACGAGGCCCACAATAGGCCGAAACGTACGTCTGGGGTTTTGCTGTTTCTCTCGTTCAGAGAAGGATTGCCTGGTATTTCGGGGCTGGACTGTACTGTAAAGTCAGGATCAGACTGATATGCTTCAGGAAAGTTTTTCTCTGTGAAAGGCACATATTGAGCAAAAAGAGGCTGCTTCTTGGGTGGTAACTAGCCATAGAACAAGCTATTATGCTATTGTTCGTTTCCAGGTTGAGCGCTTCTCTCTTTTTATTTATGCAAATTATGACATTTTGGGAAGTCTCCCTAAGTGTGATGCGGGAATCCAGACGTGGACCCGTTGCTCAGTGTGCCTAGAGGGATATGGCTGCACCTCACTGACGAGGCCCACAATAGGCCGAAACGTACGTCTGGGGTTTTGCTGTTTCTCTCGTTCAGAGAAGGATTGCCTGGTATTTCGGGGCTGGACTGTACTGTAAAGTCAGGATCAGACTGATATGCTTCAGGAAAGTTTTTCTCTGTGAAAGGCACATATTGAGCAAAAAGAGGCTGCTTCTTGGGTGGTAACTAGCCATAGAACAAGCTATTATGCTATTGTTCGTTTCCAGGTTGAGCGCTTCTCTCTTTTTATTTATGCAAATTATGACATTTTGGGAAGTCTCCCTAAGTGTGATGCGGGAATCCAGACGTGGACCCGTTGCTCAGTGTGCCTAGAGGGATATGGCTGCACCTCACTGACGAGGCCCACAATAGGCCGAAACGTACGTCTGGGGTTTTGCTGTTTCTCTCGTTCAGAGAAGGACTGCCTGGTATTTCGGGGCTGGACTGTACTGTAAAGTCAGGATCAGACTGATATGCTTCAGGAAAGTTTTTCTCTGTGAAAGGCACATATTGAGCAAAAAGAGGCTGCTTCTTGGGTGGTAACTAGCCATAGAACAAGCTATTATGCTATTGTTCGTTTCCAGGTTGAGCGCTTCTCTCTTTTTATTTATGCAAATTATGACATTTTGGGAAGTCTCCCTAAGTGTGATGCGGGAATCCAGACGTGGACCCGTTGCTCAGTGTGCCTAGAGGGATATGGCTGCACCTCACTGACGAGGCCCACAATAGGCCGAAATGTACGTCTGGGGTTTTGCTGTTTCTCTCGTTCAGAGAAGGATTGCCTGGTATTTCGGGGCTGGACTGTACTGTAAAGTCAGGATCAGACTGATATGCTTCAGGAAAGTTTTTCTCTGTGAAAGGCACATATTGAGCAAAAAGAGGCTGCTTCTTGGGTGGTAACTAGCCATAGAACAAGCTATTATGCTATTGTTCGTTTCCAGGTTGAGCGCTTCTCTCTTTTTATTTATGCAAATTATGACATTTTGGGAAGTCTCCCTAAGTGTGATGCGGGAATCCAGACGTGGACCCGTTGCTCAGTGTGCCTAGAGGGATATGGCTGCACCTCACTGACGAGGCCCACAATAGGCCGAAACGTACGTCTGGGGTTTTGCTGTTTCTCTCGTTCAGAGAAGGATTGCCTGGTATTTCGGGGCTGGACTGTACTGTAAAGTCAGGATCAGACTGATATGCTTCAGGAAAGTTTTTCTCTGTGAAAGGCACATATTGAGCAAAAAGAGGCTGCTTCTTGGGTGGTAACTAGCCATAGAACAAGCTATTATGCTATTGTTCGTTTCCAGGTTGAGCGCTTCTCTCTTTTTATTTATGCAAATTATGACATTTTGGGAAGTCTCCCTAAGTGTGATGCGGGAATCCAGACGTGGACCCGTTGCTCAGTGTGCCTAGAGGGATATGGCTGCACCTCACTGACGAGGCCCACAATAGGCCGAAACGTACGTCTGGGGTTTTGCTGTTTCTCTCGTTCAGAGAAGGATTGCCTGGTATTTCGGGGCTGGACTGTACTGTAAAGTCAGGATCAGACTGATATGCTTCAGGAAAGTTTTTCTCTGTGAAAGGCACATATTGAGCAAAAAGAGGCTGCTTCTTGGGTGGTAACTAGCCATAGAACAAGCTATTATGCTATTGTTCGTTTCCAGGTTGAGCGCTTCTCTCTTTTTATTTATGCAAATTATGACATTTTGGGAAGTCTCCCTAAGTGTGATGCGGGAATCCAGACGTGGACCCGTTGCTCAGTGTGCCTAGAGGGATATGGCTGCACCTCACTGACGAGGCCCACAATAGGCCGAAACGTACGTCTGGGGTTTTGCTGTTTCTCTCGTTCAGAGAAGGATTGCCTGGTATTTCGGGGCTGGACTGTACTGTAAAGTCAGGATCAGACTGATATGCTTCAGGAAAGTTTTTCTCTGTGAAAGGCACATATTGAGCAAAAAGAGGCTGCTTCTTGGGTGGTAACTAGCCATAGAACAAGCTATTATGCTATTGTTCGTTTCCAGGTTGAGCGCTTCTCTCTTTTTATTTATGCAAATTATGACATTTTGGGAAGTCTCCCTAAGTGTGATGCGGGAATCCAGACGTGGACCCGTTGCTCAGTGTGCCTAGAGGGATATGGCTGCACCTCACTGACGAGGCCCACAATAGGCCGAAACGTACGTCTGGGGTTTTGCTGTTTCTCTCGTTCAGAGAAGGATTGCCTGGTATTTCGGGGCTGGACTGTACTGTAAAGTCAGGATCAGACTGATATGCTTCAGGAAAGTTTTTCTCTGTGAAAGGCACATATTGAGCAAAAAGAGGCTGCTTCTTGGGTGGTAACTAGCCATAGAACAAGCTATTATGCTATTGTTCGTTTCCAGGTTGAGCGCTTCTCTCTTTTTATTTATGCAAATTATGACATTTTGGGAAGTCTCCCTAAGTGTGATGCGGGAATCCAGACGTGGACCCGTTGCTCAGTGTGCCTAGAGGGATATGGCTGCACCTCACTGACGAGGCCCACAATAGGCCGAAACGTACGTCTGGGGTTTTGCTGTTTCTCTCGTTCAGAGAAGGATTGCCTGGTATTTCGGGGCTGGACTGTACTGTAAAGTCAGGATCAGACTGATATGCTTCAGGAAAGTTTTTCTCTGTGAAAGGCACATATTGAGCAAAAAGAGGCTGCTTCTTGGGTGGTAACTAGCCATAGAACAAGCTATTATGCTATTGTTCGTTTCCAGGTTGAGCGCTTCTCTCTTTTTATTTATGCAAATTATGACATTTTGGGAAGTCTCCCTAAGTGTGATGCGGGAATCCAGACGTGGACCCGTTGCTCAGTGTGCCTAGAGGGATATGGCTGCACCTCACTGACGAGGCCCACAATAGGCCGAAACGTACGTCTGGGGTTTTGCTGTTTCTCTCGTTCAGAGAAGGATTGCCTGGTATTTCGGGGCTGGACTGTACTGTAAAGTCAGGATCAGACTGATATGCTTCAGGAAAGTTTTTCTCTGTGAAAGGCACATATTGAGCAAAAAGAGGCTGCTTCTTGGGTGGTAACTAGCCATAGAACAAGCTATTATGCTATTGTTCGTTTCCAGGTTGAGCGCTTCTCTCTTTTTATTTATGCAAATTATGACATTTTGGGAAGTCTCCCTAAGTGTGATGCGGGAATCCAGACGTGGACCCGTTGCTCAGTGTGCCTAGAGGGATATGGCTGCACCTCACTGACGAGGCCCACAATAGGCCGAAACGTACGTCTGGGGTTTTGCTGTTTCTCTCGTTCAGAGAAGGATTGCCTGGTATTTCGGGGCTGGACTGTACTGTAAAGTCAGGATCAGACTGATATGCTTCAGGAAAGTTTTTCTCTGTGAAAGGCACATATTGAGCAAAAAGAGGCTGCTTCTTGGGTGGTAACTAGCCATAGAACAAGCTATTATGCTATTGTTCGTTTCCAGGTTGAGCGCTTCTCTCTTTTTATTTATGCAAATTATGACATTTTGGGAAGTCTCCCTAAGTGTGATGCGGGAATCCAGACGTGGACCCGTTGCTCAGTGTGCCTAGAGGGATATGGCTGCACCTCACTGACGAGGCCCACAATAGGCCGAAACGTACGTCTGGGGTTTTGCTGTTTCTCTCGTTCAGAGAAGGATTGCCTGGTATTTCGGGGCTGGACTGTACTGTAAAGTCAGGATCAGACTGATATGCTTCAGGAAAGTTTTTCTCTGTGAAAGGCACATATTGAGCAAAAAGAGGCTGCTTCTTGGGTGGTAACTAGCCATAGAACAAGCTATTATGCTATTGTTCGTTTCCAGGTTGAGCGCTTCTGTCTTTTTATTTAGGGACAAGAAGCTCCCTAGCATGATGGAAGTATCAAAGATAATTCGCTGGGCAGAGTCTCACTCTTGCCACCTGTCAGCAATCCACATCCCGGGAGTGGAGAACTGGGAGGCGGATTTCTTAAGTCGTCAGACTTTTCATCCGGGGGAGTGGGAACTTCATCCGGAGGTCTTTGCCCAAATACTTCGACGTTGGGGCAAACCAGAGATAGATCTCATGGCATCTCGACAGAACGCCAAGCTTCCTCGTTACGGGTCCAGATCCAGGGATCCGGGAGCGGTTCTGATAGATGCTTTGACAGCACCTTGGACCTTCGGGATGGCTTATGTGTTTCCACCCTTCCCGATGCTTCCTCGATTGATTGCCAGAATCAAACAGGAGAGAGCATCAGTGATTCTAATAGCGCCTGCATGGCCACGCAGGACTTGGTATGCAGATCTAGTGGACATGTCATCCTGTCCACCTTGGTCGCTACCTCTGAAACAGGACCTTCTGATCCAGGGTCCCTTCAAACATCAAAATCTAATTTCTCTGAAGCTGACTGCTTGGAAATTGAACGCTTGATTTTATCAAAACGTGGTTTTTCTGAGTCAGTTATTGATACCTTAATACAGGCTAGGAAGCCTGTTACCAGAAAGATTTACCATAAGATATGGCGCAAATACTTATATTGGTGCGAATCCAAGAGTTACTCATGGAGTAAGGTTAGGATTCCGAGGATATTGTCTTTTCTACAAGAAGGTTTAGAAAAGGGTTTATCCGCTAGTTCCTTAAAGGGACAGATTTCAGCTCTGTCCATTCTTTTACACAAACGTCTGTCAGAAGTTCCGGACGTTCAAGCTTTTTGTCAGGCTTTAGCTAGGATCAAGCCTGTGTTTAAAACTGTTGCTCCACCATGGAGTTTGAACTTAGTTCTTAATGTTTTACAGGGGGTTCCGTTTGAACCCCTTCATTCCATTGATATCAAGGTGTTATCTTGGAAAGTTCTGTTTTTAATGGTGATTTCCTCGGCTCGAAGAGTCTCTGAGTTATCTGCCTTACATTGTGATTCAGACAAGGTAGTTCTGCGTACTAAACCTGGGTTCCTACCTAAGGTGGTCACTAACAGGAATATCAATCAAGAGATTGTGGTTCCATCTTTGTGTCCTAATCCTTCTTCGAAAAAGGAACGTCTGCTACACAATCTAGATGTAGTCCGTGCCCTGAAATTTTATCTACAGGCAACTAAGGATTTTCGACAAACGTCTTCCCTGTTTGTCGTTTATTCTGGTCAGAGGAGAGGTCAAAAAGCTTCGGCTACCTCTCTCTCCTTTTGGCTTTGTAGCATAATACGGTTAGCCTATGAGACTGCTGGACAGCAGCCTCCTGAAAGAATTACAGCACATTCTACTAGAGCTGTGGCTTCCACTTGGGCCTTTAAGAATGAGGCTTCTGTTGAACAGATTTGCAAGGCTGCAACTTGGTCTTCTCTTCATACTTTTTCCAAATTTTACAAATTTGACACTTTTGCTTCTTCGGAGGCTGTTTTTGGGAGAAAGGTTCTTCAGGCAGTGGTTCCTTCCGTATAAAGAGCCTGCCTGTCCCTCCCGTCATCCGTGTACTTTAGCTTTGGTATTGGTATCCCATAAGTAATGGATGATCCGTGGACTGGATACACTTAACAAGAGAAAACATAATTTATGCTTACCTGATAAATTTATTTCTCTTGTAGTGTATCCAGTCCACGGCCCGCCCTGTCACTTTAAGGCAGGTAATTTTTCCATTAAACTACAGTCACCACTGCACCCTATGGTTTTCCTTTCTCTGCATGTTTTCGGTCGAATGACTGGTAATGGCAGTTAGGGGAGGAGCTATATAGCAGCTCTGCTGGGTGAATCCTCTTGCACTTCCTGTTGGGGAGGAGTTAATATCCCATAAGTAATGGATGATCCGTGGACTGGATACACTACAAGAGAAATAAATTTATCAGGTAAGCATAAATTATGTTTTTCCTTCTATTCGCAGTGAGAGTCCACAAGAACATGCATAACCTATTGGAAATACTATTCCTGGCCACCAGGAGGAGGCAAAGCCACCCCAAACAAGTCTATAATTATCCCTCCCACTTCTCCTAACCCCCAGTTGTTCTTTGCCTCATATCATGGAGGTAGGCAGCGAGAGGTGCTCTGTAAGAAAGAAAAGAAGTTTATCATGGATTGGCTTAGGAGAGCCGCAGATCATATATCCATATAAATCTCAATTGAGTATTGGTATATAATATAATATAATGCTGGTCGATGCTGGGTCTCCCATGCCTCTTTCAGTCAAAACGAAATCCAGTCTGTTAAAACGGTATGTTTCACACTATATTACAGACTATATATAGGTAAGTTGTCCCCTCTTTCATGGCAACTTGTCTAATAAAGAGGAGGTTAAAGGGAGACTAAACCCAAATTTTTTCTTTCATGATTCAGATAGAGCATGCAGTTTTAAGCAACTTTCTAATTTAATCCTATTATTTTTCTTCATTCTGTTTCTATCTTTATTTGAAAAAGAAGGCATCTAAGCTAAGGAGCCGGCCAATTTTTGGTTCAGTACCCTGGGCAGCACTTGTTTATTGGTGGGTGAATTTAGCTACCAATCTGCAAGCACAGATTTACATTCTGACTTTTCAAATAAAGATAGCAAGAGAATGAAGACAAATTGATAATAGTAGTAAATTAGAAAGTTCCTTAAAATTGCATGTTCTGTCTGAATCATGAAAGAAAACATTTGGGTTCAGTGTCCTTAGTCAGGTCCCTGCGTTTAGGTTTTGTTTACTGTACTCATTTCTATGCCCTTTATGCAGCGCCTACCTTAAACTTAACGGTAATCCAGCCACAATATATAAGGCTGAGAGGGCCGTGCTTCGGCACGTTAGTAAGCGGGACTTTGACAGGTTTTTGTTTTTCCATGGACCCAGAATAATCACGATTAGGTGATTGCTTATGGCCGTACTTTGGGCCGGGTTTCAGGCCTAGTCAATCTACACTCGGGCCGTACAAACAGTTAATGAAGTTTGAGTGCTAGTGTCTGGGTGATTGTTTGTTGTTATACCCACAGGTTTTCACTCAGTTGTGTATATTGTTTCATACTTTTGTTCTCCCCTTGCAGTGTAAATTTTGACGTCAAATTTCGATTTAGTCTCAGTTTTAGTCTTTTGACTAAAATGCCATTTTAGTCTTAGTCGTATTTTAGTCACCTGAATTGTTTTAGTTTTAGTCGACTAAATCATCAGTAGATTTTAGTTGACTAAAATCTAAGAGGTTTAGTTAAAGTGTAATGCATTATTTAAGTATTTTCTCTATAATTTTCAAACTCATTATATACTCCTGTTATTATTTATGGTATTAAGGTTTAAACATGCAATACAGATACAGATTTAGCCTTTATTAAACTTAAAATTAAATAAAACCCTGTTTCATAAACAAACAAAACAAACTGTAAACTGTATTGGCTGTAACGCCATTGCACATATTACCCAATATAAAAACTTTAACAGTTCTCTGTTAATAATTAAAACAAGTATCAAGTAACTCAACTCAGCAAAACGTTTCTGCAGCTAGCACAGGCACAGCATAACTTAAACCCATACTTGTGGGTTATTCTTATTTCTATAGGAAGAATCAATTGATTGTTCACAGATTCAAAAAAATTTCGACAACAAAATTAACACTGCTCTAGAACCTCCAAACTCATTATATACTCCTGGAGTAAAGGTTTATTAACCTGTATTTATTTATGGTATTAAAGTTTGAGCATGCAATACAGATTTAAATGTTGTGGTATATAACATGTCTTTATCTTAAAATTAAATAAAAGCAAGTTTTGTAAATAAACAAGAAGACAGCCTTGTTATTTTTTATTTTACTAAAGAGCAGTAATTAGATATGGATTGATTATAACACCTTGCATAAAGTGTTACTTTTGACTGCAAATTTTGATTTAGTTTTAGTCATAGTCTGTTGACTAAAATGCCATTTTAGTTTTAGTCGAATTTTAGTCATCAGAAAGTTTTATTGTCATTTTAGTCGACAAAATTAACACTGTCTCCTATCCATGCTTTCTCTGCAAATCTGTTCTCAGCTGTGTGATTCATGTGCTGAGCATATTACTAATCTTAGAAAGGGAGTATCTACATTGAATATTTCTCAAGGTGGCCAAGGGGTTAATGCACCACATCCTAGAAGCTCATTGGGCTCTACATAGCCTTAAATGTAAAGAATATATACATTCTGCTATGGTTGAGCTTATAGCTACTATGCCTCTTCCAACAAAGAACAGATGTTTGCCTGCAGTTGAGGTTATCTCTCCTCACAACTCTCCCTTGGGTCACCTATATACAGTGACTTGTCTAGTTGTTGCCCTAAACATAAAAAGAGAATTATGGACTCTTACCTTTGCTGAGGAAAGGTCTCAGGGCCACCCTCAAGAAACAGTGAGTGAGGTTGTGTCCTTTTAATTTCAGGTTGAAGCATACACATGTCTTATTGAGGAAAGTGTTAAAGGGACATTAAACTCAACATTTTTCTTTCATGATTCAGATAGAACATACAGTTTTAAACACCTTTCCAGTTTACTTTTAGTATCAAATTTGCTTCATTCTTGTGGTATCCTTTGTTGAAGGAGCAGTAATTGACTACTGAGAGCTAGCTGAGCACATCTGGTGAGCTAATGCCAGAAGCAATATATTTGCAGTAACCAATCAGCAGCTAGCTCCCAGTAGTGTATTGCTCCTGAGCCTACCTAGGTATTCTTTTCAACAAAGGATGTCAAGAGAATGTAGCAAATTAGATTAAAAACATAATCTGGAAAGTTGTTTAAAATTACATGAATCATGTTTTTACTCTCCCACATTGAAGGTGGATGAACCTTATAAATTTCTTTTCTTTTTCTTCAGATGGTTTTGGCATGCTCCATTTCAAATGATTGTTTCCTTCAACTTGTATTGCAAGGGTACAGTATCAGTTTTCAAGAACCTATCAAGGCTTAGGCCTTAGATACCTTAGTTTCATGTGTAGAGGATCCTGAAGGGAAAATAATAATTTCATAGTCTGGGTGTTTACTCAAACTTGTTTGTGGTTTCCAAGAAAGAGGGCACATTTGTCCCATTCTGGATTTCAAAGACCCCAAACAAATGCCTTAAGTTTCCAACTTGCAGGATGGAGATTATTCATACTATTCTCCCTCTAATTAAGGTCAGTTTATGACAACCATAGACCTGAAGTGTGCATATCTGCACATCTTTATTCACAGAGATAATGTGAAGTTCCTGGGGTTTGCTTTTCAAGACAGGCATTACAAGTTTTGTGGCTCTTTCTTTCTCTGATTCACAGACACAGCTTGTGTTTAGATGTACTAAAGCGCTCTTGTGTCACAAATACTCTAGTCTGCTTACCTGGGGTCTTTAGCACTGTCTTTGACAGACTAGCACAAGAGCAAGCTTTATTCTGTTTGCTCAAGGTTGCAGCACTCTCCTTTGCCAACTGCAACTCAATATATGGAGGTGGTGGTTGCCTTTTCAGATTTGGTTCCCTTCTCAAGATGTCATCGAAGATTGCTGAGACTTTCTTGTTTGCATCAAAGTAACAGAGATCATGGGGACGATTTTCACTTTATTTCCCTGTATCTGATAAGACAGTCCCTGTATTAGTGGCAGGCTAACCAGTCTATTTTTTAGGGGAGCTCTTTCTGATCGCTGAACCTTGCCATAAGATAGCCTTCTAGGTTGTGGGTTTCCTGGGGTCTCTGAAGAAGTAAGAGTTTTTGGTGGCAAAGTTACCTATTACCATTCTTGAACTCTGAGTGATCTTCAAGGGTCTCCAGAGGTGTCTTTCTTCACCAGGTGGGCAGAAACCCATGATATCAGCCATTCATGTTTCCGTGACCAAAAATTAGCAGGAGGCAGACATTCAAAGTTGCCAGCGTTTTCATCCAAGGGAATGGTCTTTACACCAGAGGGTTTTCAACCAGTTTGTGAGGCACTGGAGGATGCCAGAAATAGACCATTTGGTCTCTCACTTCAACCAAAACTTTACCTCTATTGTACAAGGTCCTAAGATCCAGAGGTGATCCTTGTGGATGTCTTAGTGGTGTCTTGGGCATTCAAACTGATATTCAGCAAGAACAGGTGTCAGTTATTTAGACTGCTCTGGCTTGACCTAACAGAACTTAGTATGCAGACTTACTTCAGATGTCCTCTTGCTCTCCATGGTGTTGTTTTTTTTCCAGGAGTGAGCTTCTGTTTCAGGATCCTTTCTTTCATCAGGATCTTTGAAGCCTAGCTTTAAATGTCTGTTAATTGAATGCATGATTTTGGCCAATAGAAGTTTGTCTGACAAGGAAATTGAGATTCTGGTCCAAGTGACGAAGCCTGTTGCCAGACATATCTTTCATGCGGAATGCAGAGCACATGGTGTGCATCAATAATCTTCTTTGGAAGATCTTTTGAATTCCTAGAATTTTGGAGTTTCTCCAAGAGGTTTGGAGGTTCATCAGTCCATTCACTGAAGGGTCAGATTTCTGTTTTTGTTTCTAGACAGATTGCTAAAATTCCAGATATAGAGACTTGTGTCCAGGCTGTGATCCAAGTGAAATCTGTTGTTCAGAGATTTAGCTTTAGATTCTAAATTTGGTTCTGAAGGTGCTTTATGAGCCTCTTTTTTAAACTATGCTTAGTCTAGATCTTCATATCTTTACGTGGAAGGTACTCTTTCTGATTGTTATTTTTTCATGTTGCATTGTTTCTGAAATTTATGCTCTGTCCTGTACGTTACCTTTGCTGATGTTTAATCAGGGTAAAGCTGTTTTCAGAACAAAATATTCCTTTCTTCTGAAGGTGTTTTCCACAGACACAATCATTAGATTGTTGTTCCATCTTTTAAACTTTCTGCTGCCCTCTTTGTTTTTTCCGGACCCCACATGGATCACAAGGCTACAACTACTATTTTAGCTTCCTGGCTTGAAGCCTTTTTTGAAAGTCCTAAAAGTCCTATCTGGTAACAGGTAAGTGGCTACTTCTTGGGCCTTTCAGAATGCTGCTTTGTTTGATCAGATTTGTAAAGTGGCTACCTGGTCCTCTTTGCTTATTTTTTTCTACCCTCTGCTGAGGAGGTCTTTAGCAGGAAAAGTATTGCCTGTCAAGTAACTGGTGTTTTTTAAGTTGGTTAGACAGAAGACTCCATCTATGTATTGTAATGCTCGTAGGCTATTTCCCTATCAGACCAATCCTGGCCAGTAGACTTATTATCCCAGAGTCAAGTAGCAAGATAAGGAAATATCCCAGAACAAAATATAGAAATAACAAATGGGGATGCAATCCAATATTTACAGTAGAGATGAGAGAAACAGGGAAATGGTCCAGGACAGGGCAGATTAAACACCAGGCATACAGTCCAGTCCTTCACCGTTAGGGTCGCCAGGTGTTGAGTATTCACCCGGACCATCCAGTATTTTAGCAGGCTGTCCAGTAAAATCTGTACAAAAATACTGGACACTTAAATGTCTAGTATTTTTAAAGACCCTGCAGCAAAGGGGGTCACATTACTGCTCTGTACAAGTGTTACTGGCAACCAAGGGGATACAATGACTGCTTGGTTGTGAAAAATATGTGGTGGGATCAAGGGTGGGCCTTAAGGTTGAGCTTTTGTGGAGACATTGTGTGAATCCAGCTACGTCCCATATCCAATCACCTATAGGTCGTCTAGTATTTTTATAAAGCACAGCTGGCAAACCTACATACAAATACCAGCTATGGGGTTGATTACGAGTGGAGCAGTAGTTCAAGCATTAAAACTGCTATAAGTATTTTTTTGCTCTCAGAGATTCATGCTCGTATTACGTAAAGTTACGGTAAAAAATAGACTTTGCAAAGTTCCAAATGCAAAATTACATTTTCCCATAGACTTCAACGGAGCTGAAAAAGTAAAAAAATACCTAGCTCCCACAAGTCGCACAAACACGATCACGGTTATTTAAAAGCGTAACATAAGAAGATAATATTGCATCTTTCATAATCTAATGTTCTGCGCTTAGCAGAATATGTTTTATTTATTCTTAAAGAGCTATTTAAATGTATATCAGATGGATCTTGGCACAAATATATATTTCTGCATATATATATATATATATATATATATATATATATATATATATATATATATATATATATATATATGCACGCAGTATATATACCCTATAGAAAAAAGAAAATGTATCCGATGGGGATTCAAAGGATTTGCTGCTTTCCAAAGTGTAGCAGAATCAGAAAATCAGAGTTGCTGCCTCATATATGTCACTGCACTGGAGACCGGATAATAGCTGAATAGAGAAAACAAAGAAAACAAGGCACAACTCCTCTAAGTGCAGTTAATCATAAAATACACATAATTTATTAACATTCACGATTAAAAGCTCACTAGATACAACCCCAAACAATATGAGGTATGGTATGGGTAACCGAGAACCATGTAGGTCTCTCAAACGATATCCCTCTAAGTTCCACAGTAGCAGAGTTCCAGGACTGTAGTAGGTTTCCACAGATGTGCACACTATGTGTGCCACGCACTCCCTGTGCTGACTGGAAGGGATCAGTTCCTTTACTATATCCACCACGGGTAATCAGGTGGCCCAAATGCCCAAATACACGTAAAGTACAAATAGAAGTTAAAAGTTAAAAAAACGCCAACATTCAAAACAGCTGTACACTCTCAAAGCAGCCGACTACGTGTAACAGCTGATCATGGTGGCGTATAGATGGTGGGCATGGCCTTGCGTGTTTTGTAGGGATTCCCCCTACTTCATCAGAGGCTGCCCACTTCATCCACATTTCGTCTTAAATGCAGCAGCAAAGGTCCGCCCCTTGTAATACTAATATACTACTGCTGAACAAAGGGAAATAAAACACGGAACCTGAGAGCTACCGTTAAGGATTTTAAACTGTATTATGTGACAAATATAATCCATATTAGTTCTTAAAAACCACACAATTTGACCACAGCAGGAGTCTTCTAAATACGCTATATCATCACCGCTTATGGCACATAAAGTGTTTCTGTATGCACATTAAAAAACTAAGGGATTCTCTAATCGAAATACAGTTCTCATGCTAAAATGTATATAAATCTTACAAAACTACTTGATGCATGTAAATATAAATATAAATACTCATGTAGAGCAATTAATTTATCTTATTTAAACTCATTATATACTATATAAATTAAAAAAAACTGTTTTGAATAATATTTAAAAAATATATATATATATTTTTTAAAACCACTTTAAAAATATAACAAAATAGGTATATAAGTTAATACACATATCCTTTCTTTCTAACATATATGCAAACTTCTACAAATAATATCCAATAAATATTGGTTTAGTACCTATATGTACATGTATATGCATCTATAGTTAACATTTAAAAACATCAAAAATAGAATAAATAAAACTATTGTACACTTCTATAGATCATATGAGTAGAGAAAAATAAGGGGGTGGAAATTAGCACCCAATACATCAAATATGGGGGAAATGATTTATAAAGACCAAATTTAAGTGAACATCATGTTTCCTAATATGTACATGTAATTACATCATGTTTCCTAATATGTACATGTATAAACTCCCACATATTATATATGTACTTCAATACTATGTACATATCAACACCTATTGGAAGGGGTGTTTACACCAACACTGCTAAAGAACTATTCATGGATCATGACATACAATAATAATAAGACCCCTTTTGCATACCACTAAATCAAACTAATGTGAATACATATGTATGTGGGTGGAAATGGACTTATTAATCATAAAAAATAAAAATAAAATATCACTAAAATATGTTAGTATAATCAGAACCAGAGTATAAACCTATCCCAAAAATTGCTAACACTCATTGGAATCTAAAGTCTGTTGATCTATTCATCAATGAGAAATGCAGCCAGATCTATCTCTCTGTTCATACCTCTATGTTCAAAGGATCCAAGGGTTCTAATCCAATATGTCTCCCTGCGTCGTAGAGTGAGAAGTCTATTGCCCCCTCTTATGTCTAGTTTTACTCTTTCTATTGCCTTAACTTTAAGGCTGCAGGGGTCCTTATTATGGACTTCAGTAAAATGAGCTGAGACTCCATGGGACAGAACACCTTTCTCTATATTAACCAGGTGTTCCCGGAAGCGGGTCTTGAGACTTCTCTTTGTCCTCCTAATATATATTTTCCCACATGAACATGAGAGATGGTACACTACATGTGTACGCTTACAATTTATAGATTCCTTAATGGAATATACCTTGTTGTCTCTAAGGGATTTAAAGTGAGAATTTTCTTTATCTATGTGCATGCAGCTTAAAACATTTTTCCTCCCACATCTAAAAAAACCCAATAGACTTATTTTGTAACCAGTTATTCTGTTTCACACTTTCTCATAGTTTACTGGGGCCCAAAATGGTTTTCAGTTTTTGGTTTTTCTTGAATACTACCTGTGGTCTCTCTTCTTTAAGGATAGGATCCTGTGCATGCAGCTTAAACTATTTTTCCTCCCACATCTAAAAAAACCAATAGACTTATTTTTTAACCAGTTATTCTGTTTCACACTTTCTCTGAGTTTAGGGGGGGCCAAAATGTTTTTTTATGACACACTGTACCTTATAATGCAGTATCTTTTTCAGTTTCTAATCTGACTGTAAACATTCAAGTTTAGTGTCACAGTCCTTTTCCAGGGTGCTGCAGTTCTCAGATAAACTTGTAAACAAGCTGCAAGGTGCTTATAACCTAGTAGTATTATTGGTGTCCCTACGTCAAGACATTGAGGATATAAGTGCAAGAGACTCCCTTTAGACTAACGGAGCGGCATTTTAGTTTATACTTTTCAGTCTGTTCACAGTGGAGCATTAAAACCTCTGCCTACAGGGATTGGTGTACATATTCATTACCACCTGACTCATAACCGTCCTGTCTATCTGATTTCCCACCGCCAAGCCCACGGCTCATTTTTGGATCATCAACTTCCAAGGTCAGATTGATTCTTTTATAATAGGAGCGGCTAATTGTGCTGAGGATCACAGAGGTTCGCTATTTCAGCATATACTTTTTGCACATATCTAATCTACTAACTCTGTGGCTGCGTCTCATTGACTGCTTTCTTTCAGTACGCCTTGCCAATTCACATTCACTAACTGTGTATATTTCGGCTGCCACGCAATCACGCTGTTTTTATTTTTTTCAGACCTGCACTGACATTTCATTAACATTCAGTTTTTTGGTTGCTATTCATTTGACTGCTTAACAACGGCGTATTTCGTATTTTGTATATTATGTTTATGCTTAGGTTTTAATGTATTTATCATTAGTGGGTACTTTCCACTAGATTACTATTCTTTATCTTTAGTATCTTATACCTACTTGATCTTTGGTATCACTTTAGATACAGGAAGCGCTTGTGTTTGTTTTTTGTAAGGATATAAGTGCAAACATATTAATCATATCATTGTATTCTCTTCGCCAAGATCCTTAACATTATTACATTATACCCATATGTGCAGTGAGAGTGGATTTAAGCCATTCAATTTGATTTAATATCAGTTTATTAAAGTTATAGCAGTGTAAGTGTAGTTATGCTTTATTATTGGTGTTATGATTCAAGTTCTAGTGTCACATAGATGATTTGTATATCTTATATCAATAAGCTTTGAATAGTACAGAAAGCTTTAAATTAAAGCTAAAGATTTTTATGAAATTGGAAAGTAAAGGAAAAGTGCGACAGAAATGTGAGAAATGATCTGACCTCACTGCACATGTCTGTAGGCTCTAGTGTGGTAATGAGATGTCTTGCTCAAAGAGCTTGCAAACTTGCTAATCTCAGAAAATCTTACCTTAGATACTTACAGTTTAGTAATAAAAAAATCCTTGAAGGACATCTGCCATCAGCTAGTTTACTGCAGGCAGATGCGCATCAGTCTGATCTGAATTTATTTCAGATCGCAAGTTGTTTTTTCTTCATCTGGGTCAAGCAGGAAAATTAGCTGCATCAAATGCTGCACCTTACAGTGTTTAATGAGGGTCCCAGCACCAGTGAGCTTGCAGCGTGAGGACATCTGGTATCAGAGTGTATACTGCTGGCCAGATGCAAATCATTCTGATCTGAATTTTTTTTCAGATCGCAAGTTGTCTTTTCTTCATCTGGGTCAAGCAGAACAAACAGCTGTATCAGATGCTGCACCTTACAGTACAGTGTTTAATGAGGGTCCCAGCACCAGTGAGTTTGCAGTGTGAGGACATCTGCCATCAGCGCGTATACAGCTCACCAGATGCGCATCAGTCTGACCTGAATTTTTTTCAGATCGCAAGTTGTCTTTTCTTCATCTGGGTCAAGCAGAACAAACAGCGGCATCAGATGCTGCACCTTACAGTACAGTGTTTAATGAGGGTCCCAGCGCCAGTGAGTTTGCAGCGTGAGGATATCTGCCATCAGCGCGTATACAGCTCGCCAGATGCGAATCATTCTGATCTGAATTTATTTCAGATTGCCAGTTGCCTTTTCTGCATCCGGGTCAAGCAGAACAAAGAGCTTTATCAGATGCTGCACCTTACAGTACAGTGTTTAATGAGGGTCCCAGCGCCAGTGAGTTTGCAGCGTGAGGACATCTGCTATCAGCGCATATACTGCTGGCCAGATGTGCATCAGTCTGACCTGAATTTATTTCAGATTGCCAGTTACCTTTTCTGCATTTGGGTCAAGCAGAACAAGCAGCTGCATTAGATACCGCACCTTACATTACAGTGTTTAATGAGGGTCCCAGCGCCAGTGAGTTTGCAGCGTGTAAATTGTAGACCCATGCTGTGGAGTTTATATTCTAGGCCTTTGCTAGAAGTCCTTGATTTAGAGCATTTGCAGACTAATGACGCAGTAATTCTTACCATCCTTAAAGCTGGTTTAAAGCCTTTACTGCCAGCTGCAAGTCTTATAAAGATATGTAGAGGAAGCACAGAAAGGCATTGGTTTGTCCTACAGTTATGGCTATAATGTTATAATATGTTTAAATATTTATTAAATTATATGCATTTTTAAATAAATGTGTGTTGATAATATTGATCATTATTATATATGGTTTGTATGCTATGTTTTGTCTCAGAGTACTGGTGCCAATATAAAGCTACAATGTTTAAGCTATTACTTCTATCATTTATCTGTATTATTTTACAATGTATATAAATGTGATTTAGTATTATTCAGTTACTGAGCTGGGGTGATCATGTTAACACTACCTGTAGTAATTGGTGTTCATACCTGCAGCTCCCACCAGATGCCATTTGCATTGTGTTGAAGGTAGTCACTGTTCTTCATACCAGCACATATACAGAGCTGTAGTTGTAAAGCGCTAATTTACTAGCTGTGAAATAAAGATATTAGATAACTAATATTTACTTGTCAGTGATTACTGAAGCTCAGCATGATCAGTTTGGCAACTCTAGTAAAGTGAGTCACAGTTATGAGGGTGGTGACTTTGTGTTGTCAGTTGGTTTTGTGACATAACTGCTGCATCACAATAGCTACTCCCATAAGGCTGTCACCATAACAACCAGGCATCACATTATTATACAGTGACTGTCAGTTTAGCCTTTAGTTATGTTATTAGTGTAGCTTAAATATAAGATGTTTAATTATGCATAATAAAACAACTTTGTTATCTACTCAATATTTATTTTGCACCATTTCATGTAATTTAGCTCTGAAAATTGTTCATTGTGTTGGAACTACATCCTGATGACTTTTCAGATCTAAATCTGTATCAAATATTTTCTTAATTGGCTTTAATATATAACAATTGCAAAACAATTCACTTTATACTAACTTAATGGCAGTGATTAGTCTTGTTGTCTGCCGACTCAAACTTATTTGGCTCCTCCAAATAAGGCGACTGTTGGGTGCAGTTTTTCTATTGAAAAACAATTGCAGTAAACAGGAGTTTATTTTTTAAACAAATTCTTACACTTGTCTGATATGTTATTCTGTAGGACGGTAACAGAAATGTCTTTTAAGTTCTAACAAAACTCCCATTATAAATCCTGAGTTTCCAGTGCTTATATGTTGGGAATAGATTGTTAAAATGACATGAACTGCTTTGGTCTGGTAATATCTACAGAACTATGGCTGAGCCCCTAAACGTTGCTCATCTTAATAAAGATTTGCTTGCTTTAAAGTGTGCCACCTTCATTTTTTTATTTGATAAGCCTCAGTATCATGTCGTAAGATTACCTCTGGGGTTACCGGCCATACTAATTAGCATATGTAATTGTGCAGTGCCTAAGAAACTACAGGTGCTAGGTCTGTCATTATTTAATAGTAGAGTCCCCACATTTAGAAGCCTTTATGTCTGTATCAATTTTATATTAATTATGGTTGATCTGAACCATATAAATAGGGTGCCCAGTATTTTAGTAGGCTGTCACGTACAATCTGTCCAAAAATACTGGACACTTAAAGACCCCTGTCAGCTAAATGTAAAGGCTCTTCTAGGCCTTTATGCATTATGTCTCAAAAAAAGTTACACTGTGCATTTTCTATTATAGGTGTTACAGGCAACCATGTAAGTGTTCAATCATTGCTGGGTGTTTACTTCTGGCAGCCAAGGGGGTTACATCATTACTACGTACATGTGTTACTGGCAACCAAGGGGTGAAAAATATATGTGGTGGGATCAAGGGTGGGGCCTAAGGTTGAGCTTTAGTGGGGACATTGTGTGAACCCAGCTAAGTCCTGTGTCCAGTCACCTATAGGTCATCCGGTATTTCTCCAACATAGGTGTGTCCGGTCCACGGCGTCATCCTTACTTGTGGGATATTCTCTTCCCCAACAGGAAATGGCAAAGAGCCCAGCAAAGCTGGTCACATGATCCCTCCTAGGCTCCGCCTACCCCAGTCATTCTCTTTGCCGTTGTACAGGCAACATCTCCACGGAGATGGCTTAGAGTTTTTTAGTGTTTAACTGTAGTTTTTATTATTCAATCAAGAGTTTGTTATTTTAAAATAGTGCTGGTATGTACTATTTACTCTGAAACAGAAAAGAGATGAAGATTTCTGTTTGTAAGAGGAAAATGATTTTAGCAACCGTTACTAAAATCGATGGCTGTTCCACACAGGACTGTTGAGAGGAATTAACTTCAGTTGGGGGAACAGTGAGCAGACTTTTGCTGCTTGAGGTATGACACATTCTAACAAGACGGTGTAATGCTGGAAGCTGTCATTTTCCCTATGGGATCCGGTAAGCCATTTTTATTACAGAGTAAATAAGGGCTTCACAAGGGCTTGTTAAGACTGTAGACATTTTCTGGGCTAAATCGATTCATATATAAACATATTTAGCCTTGAGGAATCATTTAATCTGGGTATTTTTGTAAAATAATATCGGCAGGCACTGTTTTAGACACCTTATTCTCTAGGGGCTTTCCCTAATCATAGGCAGAGCCTCATTTTCGCGCCGGTATTGCGCACTTGTTTTTGAGAAGCATGACATGCAGTCGCATGTGTGAGGAGCTCTGATACATAAAAAAGACTTTCTGAAGGCGTCATTTGGTATCGTATTCCCCTTTGGGCTTGGTTGGGTCTCAGCAAAGCAGATACCAGGGACTGTAAAGGGGTTAAAGATAAAAACGGCTCCGGTTCCGTTATTTTAAGGGTTAAAGCTTCCAAATTTGGTGTGCAATACTTTTAAGGCTTTAAGACACTGTGGTGAAATTTTGGTGAATTTTGAACAATTCCTTCATACTTTTTCGCAATTGCAGTAATAAAGTGTGTTCAGTTTAAAATTTAAAGTGACAGTAACGGTTTTATTTTAAAACGTTTTTTGTACTTTGTTATCAAGTTTATGCCTGTTTAACATGTCTGAACTACCAGATAGACTGTGTTCTGAATGTGGGGAAGCCAAGGTTCCTTCTCATTTAAATAGATGTGATTTATGTGACACTGAAAATGATGCCCAAGATGATTCCTCAAGTGAGGGGAGTAAGCATGGTACTGCATCATTCCCTCCTTCGTCTACACCAGTCTTGCCCACTCAGGAGGCCCCTAGTACATCTAGCGCGCCAATACTCCTTACTATGCAACAATTAACGGCTGTAATGGATAATTCTATCAAAAACATTTTAGCCAAAATGCCCACTTATCAGCGTAAGCGCGACTGCTCTGTTTTAGATACTGAAGAGCATGAGGACGCTGATGATAATGGTTCTGATATGCCCCTACACCAGTCTGAGGGGGCCAGGGAGGTTTTGTCTGAGGGAGAAATTTCAGATTCAGGGAAAATTTCTCAACAAGCTGAACCCGATGTGATTACATTTAAATTTAAGTTGGAACATCTCCGCGCTCTGCTTAAGGAGGTGTTATCCACTCTGGATGATTGTGAGAATTTGATCATCCCAGAGAAACTATGTAAAATGGACAAGTTCCTAGAGGTCCCGGGGCCCCCAGAAGCTTTTCCTATACCCAAGCGGGTGGCGGACATTGTAAATAAAGAATGGGAAAGGCCCGGTATACCTTTCGTCCCTCCCCCCATATTTAAAAAATTGTTTCCCATGGTCGACCCCAGAAAGGACTTATGGCAGACAGTCCCCAAGGTCGAGGGGGCGGTTTCTACTTTAAACAAACGCACCACTATACCCATAGAAGATAGTTGTGCTTTCAAAGATCCTATGGATAAAAAATTAGAAGGTTAGCTTAAAAAGATGTTTGTTCAGCAAGGTTACCTTCTACAACCAATTTCATGCATTGTCCCTGTCACTACAGCCGCGTGTTTCTGGTTCGATGAGCTAGAAAAGGCGATCGATAGTGATTCTCCTCCTTATGAGGAGATTATGGACAGAATCCGTGCTCTCAAATTGGCTAATTCTTTCACCCTAGACGCCACTTTGCAATTGGCTAGGTTAGCGGCGAAAAATTCTGGGTTTGCTATTGTGGCGCGCAGAGCGCTTTGGTTGAAATCTTGGTCAGCGGATGCGTCTTCCAAGAACAAATTGCTTAACATTCCTTTCAAGGGGAAAACGCTGTTTGGCCCTGACTTGAAAGAGATTATCTCTGATATCACTGGGGGTAAGGGCCACGCCCTTCCTCAGGATAGGTCTTTCAAGGCCAAAAATAAACCTAATTTTCGTCCCTTTCGTAGAAACGGACCAGCCCCAAGTGCTACGTCCTCTAAGCAAGAGGGTAATACTTCTCAAGCCAAGCCAGCCTGGAGACCAATGCAAGGCTGGAACAAGGGAAAGCAGGCCAAGAAGCCTGCCACTGCTACCAAGACAGCATGAAATGTTGGCCCCCGATCCGGGACCGGATCTGGTGGGGGGCAGACTCTCTCTCTTCGCTCAGGCTTGGGCAAGAGATGTTCTGGATCCTTGGGCACTAGAAATAGTCTCCCAAGGTTATCTTCTGGAATTCAAGGGGCTTCCCCCAACGGGGAGGTTCCACAGGTCTCAATTGTCTTCAGACCACATAAATAGACAGGCATTCTTACATTGTGTAGAAGACCTGTTAAAAATGGGAGTGATTCATCCTGTTCCATTAGGAGAACAAGGGATGGGGTTCTACTTCAATCTGTTCGTAGTTCCCAAAAAAGAGGGAACGTTCAGACCAATCTTGGATCTCAAGATCCTAAACAAGTTTCTCAAGGTTCCATCGTTCAAAATGGAAACTATTCGAACAATTCTTCCTTCCATCCAGGAAGGTCAATTCATGACCACGGTGGATTTAAAGGATGCGTATCTACATATTCCTATCCACAAGGAACATCATCGGTTCCTAAGGTTCGCATTCCTGGACAAGCATTACCAGTTCGTGGCACTTCCTTTCGGATTAGCCACTGCTCCAAGGATTTTCACAAAGGTACTAGGGTCCCTTCTAGCGGTACTAAGACCAAGGGGCATTGCAGTAGTACCTTACTTGGACGACATTCTGATTCAAGCGTCGTCCCTTCCTCAAGCAAAGGCTCACACGGACATAGTCCTGGCCTTTCTCAGATCTCACGGATGGAAAGTGAACGTAGAAAAGAGTTCTCTATCTCCGTCAACAAGGGTTCCCTTCTTGGGAACAATAATAGACTCCTTAGAAATGAGGATTTTTCTGACAGAGGCCAGAAAAACAAAACTTCTAAACTCTTGTCAAACACTTGATTCCGTTCCTCTTCCTTCCATAGCGCAGTGCATGGAAGTAATAGGTTTGATGGTAGCGGCAATGGACATAGTTCCTTTTGCGCGCATTCATCTAAGACCATTACAACTGTGCATGCTCAGTCAGTGGAATGGGGACTATACAGACTTGTCTCCGACGATTCAAGTAAATCAGAGGACCAGAGACTCACTCCGTTGGTGGCTGTCCCTGGACAACCTGTCACAAGGGATGACCTTCCGCAGACCAGAGTGGGTCATTGTCACGACCGACGCCAGTCTGATGGGCTGGGGCGCGGTCTGGGGACCCCTGAAAGCTCAGGGTCTTTGGTCTCGGGAAGAATCTCTTCTACCGATAAATATTCTGGAACTGAGAGCGATATTCAATGCTCTCAAGGCTTGGCCTCAGCTAGCAAAGGCCAAGTTCATACGGTTTCAATCAGACAACATGACGACTGTTGCGTACATCAACCATCAGGGGGGAACAAGGAGTTCCCTGGCGATGGAAGAAGTGACCAAAATCATTCAATGGGCGGAGACTCACTCCTGCCACCTGTCTGCAATCCACATTCCAGGAGTGGAAAATTGGGAAGCGGATTTTCTGAGTCGTCAGACATTACATCCGGGGGAGTGGGAACTCCATCCGGAAATCTTTGCCCAAATTACTCAATTGTGGGGCATTCCAGACATGGATCTGATGGCCTCTCGTCAGAACTTCAAGGTTCCTTGCTACGGGTCCAGATCCAGGGATCCCAAGGCGACTCTAGTAGATGCACTAGTAGCACCTTGGACCTTCAAACTAGCTTATGTATTCCCGCCGTTTCCTCTCATCCCCAGGCTGGTAGCCAGGATCAATCAGGAGAGGGCGTCGGTGATCTTGATAGCTCCTGCGTGGCCACGCAGGACTTGGTATGCAGATCTGGTGAATATGTCATCGGCTCCACCATGGAAGCTACCTTTGAGACGAGACCTTCTTGTTCAAGGTCCGTTCGAACATCCGAATCTGGTCTCACTCCAGCTGACTGCTTGGAGATTGAACGCTTGATCTTATCAAAACGAGGGTTCTCAGATTCTGTTATTGATACTCTTGTTCAGGCCAGAAAGCCTGTAACTAGAAAAATTTACCACAAAATATGGAAAAAATATATCTGTTGGTGTGAATCTAAAGGATTCCCTTGGAACAAGGTAAAGATTCCTAAGATTCTATCCTTTCTTCAAGAAGGATTGGAGAAAGGATTATCGGCAAGTTCCTTGAAGGGACAGATTTCTGCCTTGTCTGTGTTACTTCACAAAAAGCTGGCAGCTGTGCCAGATGTTCAAGCCTTTGTTCAGGCTCTGGTTAGAATCAAGCCTGTTTACAAACCTTTGACTCCTCCTTGGAGTCTCAACTTAGTTCTTTCAGTTCTTCAGGGGGTTCCGTTTGAACCCTTGCATTCCGTTGATATTAAGTTATTATCTTGGAAAGTTTTGTTTTTGGTTGCAATTTCTTCTGCTAGAAGAGTTTCAGAATTATCTGCTCTGCAGTGTTCTCCTCCTTATCTGGTTTTCCATGCAGATAAGGTGGTTTTACGTACTAAACCTGGTTTTCTTCCGAAAGTTGTTTCTAACAAAAACATTAACCAGGAGATAGTCGTGCCTTCTTTGTGTCCGAATCCAGTTTCGAAGAAGGAACGTTTGTTGCACAATTTGGATGTTGTTCGCGCTCTAAAATTCTATTTAGATGCTACAAAGGATTTTAGACAAACATCTTCCTTGTTTGTTGTTTATTCTGGTAAAAGGAGAGGTCAAAAAGCAACTTCTACCTCTCTCTCTTTTTGGATTAAAAGCATCATCAGATTGGCTTATGAGACTGCCGGACGGCAGCCTCCTGAAAGAATCACAGCTCATTCCACTATGGCTGTGGCTTCCACATGGGCCTTCAAGAACGAGGCTTCTGTTGATCAGATATGTAGGGCAGCGACTTGGTCTTCACTGCACACTTTTACCAAATTTTACAAGTTTGATACTTTTGCTTCTTCTGAGGCTATTTTTGGGAGAAAGGTTTTGCAAACCGTGGTGCCTTCCATTTAGGTGACCTGATTTGCTCCCTCCCTTCATCCGTGTCCTAAAGCTTTGGTATTGGTTCCCACAAGTAAGGATGACGCCGTGGACCGGACACACCTATGTTGGAGAAAACAGAATTTATGTTTACCTGATAAATTACTTTCTCCAACGGTGTGTCCGGTCCACGGCCCGCCCTGGTTTTTTAATCAGGTCTGATAATTTATTTTCTTTAACTACAGTCACCACGGTATCATATGGTTTCTCCTATGCAAATATTCCTCCTTTACGTCGGTCGAATGACTGGGGTAGGCGGAGCCTAGGAGGGATCATGTGACCAGCTTTGCTGGGCTCTTTGCCATTTCCTGTTGGGGAAGAGAATATCCCACAAGTAAGGATGACGCCGTGGACCGGACACACCGTTGGAGAAAGTAATTTATCAGGTAAACATAAATTCTGTTTTTAATTGAGCACAGTTGGCAACCCTATTCACGGTACCAAAGGGTAAAACAGAGAGTGGTCGATAAAGCAAAGTCCGGCAACAGGTAGGCAATCCAAGTTATCACCAGTACAGGGGTTAAGCAGGAGAGTAACCACTGAGAAGCAGAGTCCAGCAACAATAAGGCAATTCAGAGTATCAGCAGTTCAAAAATAGCACCAAGGGAGCACAAGACAAACCTATACTTGGGCAAGGTAGAGAAGGGGACATGTATGGCATTTTTATTTTTACATTTTCAAACGTGTTTCTTTTACCTCTTATACGGCCTAACACATCTGTTACTATAAATATATCTATTCACAACTGATATCACTTTACAATAAAATACATTAGCAGTTATTAACCGTAAACTTACAGAGTAATACCTTTGCTGTTCAACTCTCTCTTTTTTTCTCTGCAGATTACCTCTGTCTCTGCTCTTCAAATCTCTCTTTGCTCACAAGCCGCCCACCCCAATTAGACACCAGTAAAAAGGCACAAAACTGTACCAAACACGATTCCCCGGATTCAAAGCTGCTAACTGCTGCAGATATTGCATTTTTTGCATACCATAGCACTACGATGGACATAAAAATAATACCAGCGCAAGCATAAGAAAATTAAATAAGTAAACATGACAAAAAAAAAACGGGACATTCCTTCAAAAAAGTTCTGGCAACAAAGCAACATTTATAAAAAAAAAAACGTCTGTACACCCTACTATAATGTAATTTCAGTAGATGTTATGTGGTAGGAATAAAGAATGTAATGGAATATTTTCAGATTATGGAAATTGTTTATAATTTAATGCTTTGACTCTCGGAGAGGGCTTCAGTGTTTTGCACACCAGAGTCTGAACTAGACTTAAATTACAGTAAAAGGTGCAAAATAAATAATGAAAGTATATTTTATCAAAGTATAATTAATCATTTTATATTACAATCTCAAAGTGATTACTGTCTGTTTAAGTTACAGTGATATTATTTCTTTCATACAAGTGGTGAGAGTCCACAATCCATTACTCATGAGAATAACCTTCCCTATGACCTGGAGTAGGAAAAGATTCCCAAACCCCAAGAGATCTATACCTCACACATACCTCAGTCTTGTATTTGTATCTGCTGGAGCTGGAATGAAGATGTGCATGGTTTTCTTCAAAGGGAAGGTTTTTAGTGTATTTTGAGGCCCAGGTTTCCCTCAGTGTGCAGTGCTTGTCAGAGGGATGTGTTTGCGGTATTGTTTATGATTCTTTTATTCACCTCATGGGAATTTCTTTACAAACTTTCCATAATCAGTCACAGGACTTCTCTGTTGTTTCAGTACTGGTTTGGCTGTCTGCTACTTAGATGGTGGACAAGTGTTTAATGGTAAGTATTATTTTTTTATCGTTATATAAGACACTCTATAGCTATGTTATGGGTGCCATGTTTTTTTTTTTTTACATATATATATATATATATATTATCCTTTATATATGGCCCTGGAACAGAATCTTGTTTCTTTGCTATTCCCCTTATAGTTAGTTTGCATGCAGTATTTTTTTTTTTTTTGGGCACCTAATTTTGTTTTTCGCGTGTTGGCCTTCAGGTTTGTGCACGCTCCATAGTTTCCTATTATGGGTATTTTTCACTGTCACTCGTCGTGTTAGTGCACGCGGGACGGTTATGCGCACATCAGGTTAGTGCACACTCCATAGTTTTTTATTAGGGGTAGTTTTCGCTGTCATTCATCTGGTTACCGCACGCTTGTCGGTTATGCGCACGTCAGTATTTTGGCACACTTTTTTTCCTTAGAAGTCAATTGATTTTGTGCGCGTTCCTCTAAGCTGGATATTGTATACGTTCTGTCTCTTTTTTTGACAATTTGGTTTTGCACGAATTAGTACTTAAGCTACTTAATTGGGGTAGGTTTTTCCATTCCTCGAGAGCTTATTTTAGGTGGTTATAGTGCTTTATGCATTATTTAATTATATAATGTAGCTTTCTGATCCGTTCCTCTTTCTACCACAGAAACGGAGTCCCCTGATCACTTTTCTACCAATAGGTGTGCTTACTGTAAGAACGCTGAAGTACCTTCATTAGCTCATTTATGTGACTCCTGTTTAACTTTGTTGTTGCAATCAGACCAATCTAACACTGTTTCTGTGGTAAATAATGCTCCTTCTTTTTCTTTATTACAGGAGAATGCTGAAGAACTTTCACCTAAATTGAGAAAGTTAATTACAGCAGCAGTAAATGAAGCTATGGCTGCTCTCCCATCTGCAAACAAGCGTCTAAGGTCAATATAAGGTTCTCTTTCTATCAGTACTATGTGTCCTAGGGCCAGGGATACTGTTATGTATTCAGACTGTGAAGTTTCTTCTGCTGGTGAGGAATCTTCATCTGATGTTAAAGGGACAGTAAAGTCAAAACTAAACTTTCATGAGTCAGATAGGGCATGTCATTTTAAACAACTTTCCAATTTACTTTTATCATCAAATTTGCTTTGTTCCCTTGGTGGTATTTTTGAAAAGCTAAACCTAGCTAGGCTCAAACTGATTTCTAAACAGTTGAAAACCGCCTCCTAGCTCAGAGGATTTTGAAAGTTTTTCACAGTTAGACTGTGCTAGTTCACGTGTCATATAGATAACATTGTGCTCACTCCCGTGAAGTTATTTAGGAGTCTTCACTGATTGACTACACTGCATGTCTGTCAAAAGCACTTAGATAAGGAGGCTGCCTGCACAGGCTTAGATACAAGGTAATCACAGAGGTAAAAAGTATATAAATATAACTGTGTTGGTTATGCAAAAACGGGGAATGGGTAATAAAGGGATTATCTATCTTTTTAAATAAGAACAAATTTGGTGTAGACTGTCCCTTTAAGCCTGATATTTCCTCTTGTTTGTTTAAAGTTAAACATATTAATTTACTTTCAAATGAGGTCTTGATTACTTTAGGGGTTTAAGATCCTAAAGTTTCTGATGACAAACCTTGTAATTGTTTAAATTCAGTTTTTAAGACCATTGTTAAACTTCCTAAAGTTTTTCCTATTCCTGATGCTGTCTCTGACATGATTTTTATGGAATGGTCTAAGCCTGGACCCTTTTGCAAGGTTTAAGAAATTATATCCCTTGCCAGCTCCTGATATTGAGTTATGGGAAACAGTTCCTAAGGTTGATGGGGCTTTTTCCACTTTGGCTATGTGTACTACTATTCCTTTGGAAGATAGTCATTTTTTTTAAAGATTCTCTAGACAGGAAGTTTGAGTAGTTTCACAGAAGGGCTTTTTTACTATTTGGTTACTTTCTAAGGCCAGCCATTTCTATAGCTAACGTGGCTTCTGCTTCAACTTATTGTTTGTCCAGTCTTTATGAACAGTGTTCTGATGATCCTGTTTGTGACAATATTTTAAGTTTACTTATTTTGTATTACTTATATTTATTACTTATATTGTTTTATTTGTGATGCTATTTTTGATATTATGAAAATGAATCTCAAAAGTATATCTTTGGCAGTCATAAAAAATCTAAGGGAAAATCTAAGGCCTTTAATCATTTTCACTCCTTTTGCCAGAATAAGGAACAAATGAGTAGCTTCCTTTGATCAAAAACATAGTACTTCTGGTTCAGTTCGGAGACCTAGTGCTAACTAGAATAAGTCTAAGCAGTTTAATAAAACTAGCCCTGCCACTAAAAATGCATGAATGTGCTGCCCCTGATCCAGTGTTTCTGGTAGAGGGCAGGCTGAGTCTCTTTTAAGAGGCTTAGTTTCAGTCTGTCCTAATTCTCTAGCTACTGCTCAAGTTTCTTTAGGAACATCAGATAGAATTCAGAATAGAGACTCTCGGAGAGAAGTTGCTAACCTTTCTTTTAAAAGTTCAAGTTCCATTCCAGTCTCTCCTGAAACTGGTAATCAAGATTTTGCTTCTAAAGATCCTGTCAATTGTATGAAGGTTTCTAAGAGTACAGTGGGTCTGATTTCCTTTGGAGGTGATGTTTCCAATGTTGATTCTGAGTCTCTGTGCAACCTTAAAGGCTCTTTAGGTTTAGTCTCTGTTGAAAAGAAAGTTTATTTTCCTCTTGCAGTATGGTAGGGTCACAGCAGTGACTTATGTCATCCATCTGAGGAGAACTCTGTTTCCTGGTGATAAGGGTGATGTTTTGAATTCCCTCTTAGCTTTGATAGTTCTCATTCTAGGGATGATCACCTGGGAAATTAATTTTTACAGTTTTGTCTCCTAGAAGAGTGGTTTTTTCTTCAGCATGTGTTCAAACAGATATTGAACAAACCTCTCATGCACTTGCCAAGGATCAGGGTCTCTTACATAGTTTTAGTAGTTGCTCCACTACTTCTCTTGTTGTTTCAGCCTGTGTATGGTATTGAAATTGACCATTTAGTTCTAATGGGTTTCTCTGATTTTGTGATTTAAACCTTAAGTCAAGCTTGGAAGTCTGTGTCTAGGAAAATTTACCATAAAGTCTGGAAAGCCTTTATTTCTTGGTGTATAGACTGTGGTTTTTCTTGGCTTCCTTTTAGAATTCCTAGGATTCTACAGTTTTCACAGGATGGCTCGGATAAGGTTTTTTTTGCCAGTACCCTGAGAGGTTAGATTTCTGCTCTTTCAGTTTTGTTTCATAGGAAAATTGCTAATCTTCCCGATATTCATGGTTTTGTCCACGCTTTGGTTCGTATCAAACCTGTAATTAAGCCAATTTCTCCTCCTTGTAAGTATTGCAAGCTCCTCCTTTTGAACCTATGCATAAGAGAGACATTAAGGTACTTTTTTGGAAAGTGTTTCTTTTAGCTATTTAATCTGCTAGAAGAGTTTCTGAATTATCTGCTCTTTCTTGTGAACCTTCCTATCTGATTTTTCATCAGAATTACTTTTGATTCCTTGCCAAAGGTTGTTTCTTCTTTGTGTTCTAATCCCAAATCTGCTTCAGAAAGATCTTTGCATAATTTGGATGTTGTTAGGGCATTAAAGTATTACTTTGATGCTACTAATGTCTTTAGACAAACTTTTAGTTTGTTCATTAATTTTTCTGGTTTTAAGAAAGGACAGAAGGCTTCTGCCCTTTCTCTAGTGAGAAGTTTTGATTCACAAGGCTTATTTGAAGGGAAAGGTCAGCCTCCACCACAACGGATTACTGCTTATTCTACTAGGTCAGTTGCAACTTCATCGACTTCTAAGAATGAGGCCTCAGTTGATCAAATTTGTAAAGCAACTACTTGGTCTTCTTTGCATACTTTTGCTAAATTCTACCATTTTGATGTTTTTGCTTCTTCTTAGGCCACTTTTGGTAGAAAGGTATTTCAGGCAGTTTTTTTTTTCAGTTTGGTTTTTGCCTGTTTCATGTTTTTAAGTGCATTTAAAAAAAAAATAAAAAAATATATATATATATATATATATATATATATTGGGGTTGTGTATTTTATTTCTCAGTAGAAAAGATGTTTTTAAATCCCCCCCCTTTATGTTATTACTCATGGACTCCGCAGCTTGGGTATTAGTTCCCATGAGCAATGGATCGTGGATTCTCACCACCTGTATGAAAGAAAACATAATTTATGCTTACCTGATAAATTCATTTCTTTCATGGTGATGAGTCCATGAGACACCACCCTTTCTTTTTTAAAGGGACAGTCAACACCAGAATTGTTGTTGTTTAAAAAGATAGATAATCCCTTTATTACCCATTCCCTAGTTTTGCATAACCAACACAGTTATACACTTTTTACCTCTGTGATTACCTTGTATCTAAGCCTCTGCAATCTGCCCCCTTATTTCAGTTCTTTTGACAGACTTGCATTTTAGCCAATCAGTGCTGACTCCAAGGTAACTCCACGTGCGTGAGCACAATGTTATCTATATGACACATAAACTAATACCCTCCAGTGCTGAAAACTGTCAAAATGCATTCAGATAAGAGACGGCCTATAAGGTCTAAGAAATTAGCATATGAGCTTTAATAGGTTTAGCTTTCAACTAAGAATACCAAGAGAACAAAGCAAAATTGGTGATTAAAGTAAATTGGAAATTTGTTTAAAATTGCATGCCCTATTTGAATGATGAAAGTTTATTTTGGACTTGACTGTCCCTTTAAGGATTTTGTTTTCTTTTTTAAGCACATCTTTTTCCCCGCTCAATTTTTTTTTTTTGCTCTTTTTCTTCCCTCACTTCTGGTTGACTATGCGTTAGAGGTATGTGTGAGGTGGGAGGGGTTATATAGAGCTCTTGGTGTTTGGGAATCTTTGCCACCTCCAGGTGATAGGGAAGGTGATTCCCATGAGTAATGGATCGTAGACTCTAATCACCATAAAGAAATTAATTCATCAGGTAAGCATAAATGATGTTTGTGATGCTTGATAGCTTACCCATTTTATATATCAATACATTCTATTGCAATGTCTTCAAAAAATAAATGTGCTTTATGCAGTTTAAGTCATGAGCTGTTTCTCTGTTGTGTAATTAGGGCTCTGTTTAAGAACGTGTTAGTTACTGTGTAGCACTTGTTTTATGTTACAGTCTTTCTAATCAGATGGAGGCTCTGAAGCAAGAAGACCTTGAATCTTGTATCTCACTCGTCCTCCATCAGCTCCATAGGCTGCTGAAGGGCACAATGACTGAGCGTTCATCACCTGAGGAACATCTTATTGACAACAAAAGCCATACAGCTGAAAAGACACAAAGGTATCATAGTCATGAAATAACAGGACACAATCATATTCCTTCAGCCTTACTATCCATTATTGCCTGTTAATGCAAGCTATCACTAACTGTTTGTGTGAGTTATTTATATTCATAAATATATATTCTTTATTATTCATTTCTTATATTTCTTTCATGTAATTAGCAAGAGTCCATGAGCTAGTGACGTATGGGATATACATTCCTACCAGGAGGGGCAAAGTTTCCCAAACCTCAAAATGCCTATAAATACACCCCTCACCACACCCACAATTCAGTTTTTACAAACTTTGCCTCCGATGGAGGTGGTGAAGTAAGTTTGTGCTAGATTCTACGTTGATATGCGCTCCGCAGCAAGTTGGAGCCCGGTTTTCCTCTCAGCGTGCAGTGAATGTCAGAGGGATGTGAGGAGAGTATTGCCTATTTGAATGCAGTGATCTCCTTCTAAGGGGTCTATTTCATAGGTTCTCTGTTATCGGTCGTAGAGATTCATCTCTTACCTCCCTTTTCAGATCGACGATATACTCTTATATATACCATTACCTCTGCTGATTCTCGTTTCAGTACTGGTTTGGCTATCTGCTATATGTAGATGAGTGTCCTGGGGTAAGTAAGTCTTATTTTCTGTGACACTCCAAGCTATGGTTGGGCACTTTGTTTATAAAGTTCTAAATATATGTATTCAAACATTTATTTGCCTTGACTCAGAATGTTCAACTTTCCTTATTTTCAGACAGTCAGTTTCATATTTGGGATAATGCATTTTGATTTGACCATTTTTTCTTACCTTAAAATTTGACTTTTTCCCTGTGGGCTGTTAGGCTCGCGGGGGCTGAAAATGCTTCATTTTATTGCGTCATTCTTGGCGCGGACTTTTTTGGCGCAAAAATTCTATTTCCGTTTCCGGCGTCATACGTGTCGCCGGAAGTTGCGTCATTCTTTGACGTTATTTCGCGCCAAAAATGTCGGCGTTCCGGATGTGGCGTCATTTTTGGCGCCAAAAAGCATTTAGGCGCCAAATAATGTGGGCGTCTTATTTGGCGCGAAAAAATATGGGCGTCACTTTTGTCTCCACATTATTTGAGTCTCATTTTTTATTGCTTCTGGTTGCTAGAAGCTTGTTCTTTGGCATTCTTTCCCATTCCTGAAACTGTCATTTAAGGAATTTGATCAATTTTGCTTTATATGTTGTTTTTTCTCTTACATATTGCAAGATGTCTCACGTTGCATCTGAGCCAGAAGATACTACAGGAAAATCGCTGTCAAGTGCTGAATCTACCAAAGCTAGGTGTATCTGCTGTAAACTTTTGGTAGCTATTTCTCCAGCTGTTGTTTGTATTGATTGTCATGACAAACTTGTTAAAGCAGATAATATTTCCTTTAGTAAAGTACCATTGCCTGTTGCAGTTCCCTCAACATCTAAGGTGCAGAATGTTCCTGATAATATAAGAGATTTTGTTTCTGAATCCATAAAGAAGGCTATGTCTGTTATTTCTCCTTCTAGTAAACGTAAAAAATCTTTTAAAACTTCTCTCCCTACAGATGAATTTTTAAATGAACATCATCATTCTGATTCTGATGACTCCTCTGGTTCAGAGGATTCTGTCTCTGAGGTTGATGCTGATAAATCTTCATATTTATTTAAAATGGAATTTATTCGTTCTTTACTTAAAGAAGTTCTAATTGCTTTAGAAATAGAGGATTCTGGTCCTCTTGATACTAATTCTAAACGTTTAGATAAGGTATTTAAAGCTCCTGTGGTTATTCCAGAAGTTTTTCCTGTTCCTAATGCTATTTCTGCAGTAATTTCCAAAGAATGGGATAATTTGGGTAATTCATTTACTCCTTCTAAACGTTTTAAGCAATTATATCCTGTGCCGTCTGACAGATTAGAATTTTGGGACAAGATCCCTAAAGTTGATGGGGCTATTTCTACCCTTGCTAAACGTACTACTATTCCTACGTCAGATGGTACTTCGTTTAAGGATCCTCTAGATAGGAAAATTGAGTCCTTTCTAAGAAAAGCTTATCTGTGTTCAGGTAATCTTCTTAGACCTGCTATATCTTTGGCTGATGTTGCTGCAGCTTCAACTTTTTGGTTGGAAACTTTAGCGCAACAAGTAACACATCGTGATTCTCATGATATTATTATTCTTCTTCAGCATGCTAATAATTTTATCTGTGATGCCATTTTTGATATTATCAGAGTTGATGTCAGGTTTATGTCTCTAGCTATTTTAGCTAGAAGAGCTTTATGGCTTAAAACTTGGAATGCTGATATGGCTTCTAAATCAACTTTACTTTCCATTTCTTTCCAGGGTAACAAATTATTTGGTTCTCAGTTGGATTCCATTATTTCAACTGTTACTGGTGGGAAAGGAACTTTTTTACCACAGGATAAAAAATCTAAAGGTAAAAACAGGGCTAATAATCGTTTTCGTTCCTTTCGTTTCAACAAAGAACAAAAGCCTGATCCTTCATCCTCAGGAGCAGTTTCAGTTTGGAGACCATCTCCAGTCTGGAATAAATCCAAGCCAGCTAGAAAGGCAAAGCCTGCTTCTAAGTCCACATGAAGGTGCGGCCCTCATTCCAGCTCAGCTGGTAGGGGGCAGGTTACGTTTTTTCAAGGAAATTTGGATCAATTCTGTTCACAATCTTTGGATTCAGAGCATTGTTTCAGAAGGGTACAGAATTGGTTTCAAGTTGAGACCTCCTGCAAAGAGATTTTTTCTTTCCCGTGTCCCAGTAAATCCAGTAAAAGCTCAAGCATTTCTGAAATGTGTTTCAGATCTAGAGTTGACTGGAGTAATTATGCCAGTTCCAGTTCCGGAACAGGGGATGGGGTTTTATTCAAATCTCTTCATTGTACCAAAGAAGGAGAATTCTTTCAGACCAGTTCTGGATCTAAAAATATTGAATCGTTATGTAAGGATACCAACGTTCAAGATGGTAACTGTAAGGACTATCTTACCTTTTGTTCAGCAAGGGAATTATATGTCCACGATAGATTTACAGGATGCATATCTGCATATTCCGATTCATCCAGATCATTATCAGTTCCTGAGATTCTCGTTTCTGGACAAGCATTACCAATTTGTGGCTCTGCCGTTTGGCCTAGCTACAGCTCCAAGAATTTTTACAAAGGTTCTCGGTGCCCTGCTGTCTGTAATCAGAGAACAGGGTATTGTGGTATTTCCTTATTTGGACGATATCTTGGTACTTGCTCAGTCTTTACATTTAGCAGAATCTCATACGAATCGACTTGTGTTGTTTCTTCAAGATCATGGTTGGAGGATCAATTTACCAAAAAGTTCTTTGATTCCTCAGACAAGGGTAACCTTTCTGGGTTTCCAGATGGATTCAGTGTCCATGACTCTGTCTTTAACAGACAAGAGACGTCTAAAGTTGATTACAGCTTGTCGAAACCTTCAGTCACAATCATTCCCTTCGGTAGCCTTATGCATGGAAATTCTAGGTCTTATGACTGCTGCATCGGACGCGATCCCCTTTGCTCGTTTTCACATGCGACCTCTTCAGCTCTGTATGCTGAAGCAATGGTGCAAGGATTACACGAAGATATCTCAATTAATATCTTTAAAACCGATTGTTCGACACTCTCTAACATGGTGGACAGATCACCATCGTTTAATTCAGGGGGCTTCTTTTGTGCTTCCGACCTGGACTGTAATTTCAACAGATGCAAGTCTCACAGGTTGGGGAGCTGTGTGGGGATCTCTGACGGCACAAGGAGTTTGGGAATCTCAGGAGGTGAGATTACCGATCAATATTTTGGAACTCCGTGCAATTTTCAGAGCTCTTCAGTTTTGGCCTCTTCTGAAGAGAGAATCGTTCATTTGTTTTCAGACAGACAATGTCACAACTGTGGCATACATCAATCATCAAGGAGGGACTCACAGTCCTCTGGCTATGAAAGAAGTATCTCGAATCTTGGTTTGGGCGGAATCCAGCTCCTGTCTAATCTCTGCGGTTCATATCCCAGGTGTAGACAATTGGGAAGTGGATTATCTCAGTCGCCAAACGTTGCATCCGGGCGAATGGTCTCTTCACCCAGAGGTATTTCTTCAGATTGTTCAAATGTGGGAACTTCCAGAAATAGATCTGATGGCGTCCCATCTAAACAAGAAACTTCCCAGGTATCTGTCCAGATCCCGGGATCCTCAGGCGGAGGCAGTGGATGCATTATCACTTCCTTGGAAGTATCATCCTGCCTATATCTTTCCGCCTCTAGTTCTTCTTCCAAGAGTAATCTCCAAGATTCTGAAGGAATGCTCGTTTGTTCTGCTGGTAGCTCCGGCATGGCCTCACAGGTTTTGGTATGCGGATCTTGTCTGGATGGCCTCTTGCCAACCGTGGACTCTTCCGTTAAGACCAGACCTTCTGTCACAAGGCCCTTTTTTCCATCAGGATCTGAAATCCTTAAATTTAAAGGTATGGAGATTGAACGCTTGATTCTTGGTCAAAGAGGTTTCTCTGACTCCGTGATTAATACTATGTTACAGGCTCGTAAATCTGTATCTCGAGAGATATATTATAGAGTCTGGAAGACTTATATTTCTTGGTGTCTTTCTCATCATTTTTCTTGGCATTCTTTTAGAATACCGAGAATTTTACAGTTTCTTCAGGATGGTTTAGATAAGGGTTTGTCCGCAAGTTCTTTGAAAGGACAAATCTCTGCTCTTTCTGTTCTTTTTCACAGAAAGATTGCTATTCTTCCTGATATTCATTGTTTTGTACAAGCTTTGGTTCGTATAAAACCTGTCATTAAGTCAATTTCTCCTCCTTGGAGTTTGAATTTGGTTCTGGGAGCTCTTCAAGCTCCTCCGTTTGAACCTATGCATTCATTGGACATTAAATTACTTTCTTGGAAAGTTTTGTTCCTTTTGGCCATCTCTTCTGCTAGAAGAGTTTCTGAATTATCTGCTCTTTCTTGTGAGTCTCCTTTTCTGATTTTTCATCAGGATAAGGCGGTGTTGCGAACTTCTTTTGAATTTTTACCTAAAGTTGTGAATTCCAACAACATTAGTAGAGAAATTGTGGTTCCTTCATTATGTCCTAATCCTAAGAATTCTAAGGAGAAATCGTTGCATTCTTTGGATGTTGTTAGAGCTTTGAAATATTATGTTGAAGCTACGAAATCTTTCCGTAAGACTTCTAGTCTATTTGTTATCTTTTCCGGTTCTAGGAAAGGCCAGAAAGCTTCTGCCATTTCTTTGGCATCTTGGTTGAAATCTTTAATTCATCTTGCCTATGTTGAGTCGGGTAAAATTCCGCCTCAGAGAATTACAGCTCATTCTACTAGGTCAGTATCTACTTCCTGGGCGTTTAGGAATGAAGCTTCGGTTGACCAGATCTGCAAAGCAGCAACTTGGTCCTCTTTGCATACTTTTACTAAATTCTACCATTTTGATGTATTTTCTTCTTCTGAAGCAGTTTTTGGTAGAAAAGTACTTCAGGCAGCGGTTTCAGTTTGAATCTTCTGCTTATGTTTTTCGTTAAACTTTATTTTGGGTGTGGATTATTTTCAGCAGGAATTGGCTGTCTTTATTTTATCCCTCCCTCTCTAGTGACTCTTGTGTGGAAAGATCCACATCTTGGGTAGTCATTATCCCATACGTCACTAGCTCATGGACTCTTGCTAATTACATGAAAGAAAACATAATTTATGTAAGAACTTACCTGATAAATTCATTTCTTTCATATTAGCAAGAGTCCATGAGGCCCGCCCTTTTTTTGTGGTGGTTATGATTTTGTATAAAGCACAATTATTCCAATTCCTTATTTTATATGCTTTCGCACTTTTTTATCACCCCACTTCTTGGCTATTCGTTAAACTGAATTGTGGGTGTGGTGAGGGGTGTATTTATAGGCATTTTGAGGTTTGGGAAACTTTGCCCCTCCTGGTAGGAATGTATATCCCATACGTCACTAGCTCATGGACTCTTGCTAATATGAAAGAAATGAATTTATCAGGTAAGTTCTTACATAAATTATGTTTTTTATATTTAAAATGTCTTGGGTGTCCTCTTATTAAACTAAGCATTATGGGTATTTCATTTTGATAAAACGTTTATTTTAAAAGAAATTACACATTTTAAACAAAGTGTACACTTTGTTGGGGGGTAAAAATAAACAGGATTTCTCTGTTAAATATTGTATGTTTTCAGCTGTAACTCTGTAAGATTTTTTGATCTTTTAAAATGGAGAAAACATATGTGTCCTTGTCCTTTAAAATTCTTTGGTTAAAGAGTTCATCTGATATCATAGTCCGCAGAAATAATCTTGTGTTTTTGCATTGAATGCATGAATATTGTTAATATCTGATGCTTTCCTATAAAGCTCAAGTCACTTGTTTGCAACCTTCACCCATTCTCATGGGAAGACACAGTATGGTACTGAGCTGATCCACAATCTAAAGCCCTCTACACATGTCAGACCCTGAGTCTCTATGAAATAAATGGAGTCTGCCAGCCTAATTGTCCATACTAATGGTTAGCTGAATATGTTGACTTTGGTATTGTGATATCATGCAGAACCAGGACTTGGAATGTATAGCTGATGAATGTTGGCTTACTTTCTCAACAAGAAAGACGAGAAAGCTTTGTTGAGGGGAGTTGGACTCCACTAAAGCTAGTGTCTAAGGTAAGAGCCTTTATTGCGTATGTAATGATCTCACATATGTGTCAGGAGAAGGGAGCTCTGTATCATTACTTACCTTTTTCTGGGAGGATACTTCTGCTTCTGTTTTGCCTGTCTTTCCTGCTTCGGTTTAGTAGCAGCTGTGCTCATAGTGGAGGACAGTGCAGTAAGATTTTGTGCTGCTTTTTGGCGAAGGGAACCCATAATGAAGTAGACTTTGCTGGCATTTTGCAGACTTGGACGGTCTGGGTCACTTAACCTTGTGTTTTTATTGTTATATTGTTGTCCAGTAACATTCTATTTAAGGAGATTCCCACAATATATATGAATCACCGATCCTTTATCTTCACAGCTTCTCTAAAACCTGTCTGAAGACTCTGAAAGTATGTGGTGGAGATGATGTGATGTTAAATACCATCTCATCAACATTTTCATATTAGTTGCTAAGACTGTAATTGAGAGAGATCATTTTGTTCGACAGAACAAAAAAAATGCTTTTTCTCTTGTTAAGTGTATCCAGTCCACGGATCATCCATTACTTATGGGATATATTCTCCTTCCCAACAGGAAGCTGCAAGAGTCCACCCACAGCAAAGCTGCTATATAGCTCCTCCCCTAACTGCCATTACCAGTCATTCTCTTGCAAGTCTCAACATAGATAGGAGGTCGTGAGAGTCTGTGGTTTTTTATACTTAGTTTATTTCTTCAATCAAAAGTTTGTTATTTTTAAATGGCACCGGAGTGTGCTGTTTATCTCAGGCAGTATTTGGAAGAAGAATCTGCCTGTGTTTTTTCTATGATCTTAGCAGACGTAACTAAGATCCAGTTGCTGTTCTCACACATTCTGAGGAGTAAGGTACTTCAGAGGGGGAATGGCGTGCAGGTTTTCCTGCAAATAAGGTATGTGCAGTAAAATATTTTTCTAAGGAATGGAATTGACTAAGAAAATACTGCTGATACCGAAGTAATGTAAGTACAGCCTTTAAATGCAGTGAAAGCGACTGGTACCAGGCTGATTGATAGAGATATATGCTAAGGTATGTGCAGTAATATATTTTTCTAAGGAATGGAATTGACTAAGAAAATACTGCTGATACCGAAGTAATGTAAGTAAAGCCTTAAATGCAGTGATAGCGACTGGATCAGGCTTATTAATAGACATACATACTCTTATAAGAATGTGTTTTAAAACGTTTGCTGGCATGTTTAATCGTTTTTTAACATATGTTTGGTGATAAAACTTATTGGGGCCTAATTTTTCCACATGGCTGGCTTAAATTTTGCATAGAAACAGTTACAGGGAAGGTAATCCACAGCTCAGCTGTGGCAGTTTTGTTGTGTCTGTTTAAAAAAAATGTCGTTTTTTTTTTTTATCTGTTTTTTGCATTAAGGGGTTAATCATCCATTTGCAAGTGGGTGCAATGCTCTGTTAACTTATTACATGTACTGTAAAAATTTCGTTTGATTTACTGCCTTTTTTCACTGTTTTTCAAATTTTGACAAAATTTGTTTCTCTTAAAGGCACAGTAACGTTTGTTATATTTGCTTGTTAACTTGATTTAAAGTGTTTTCCAAGCTTACTAGTCTCTTTATTAGTTCTAACATGTCTAACATAGAGGAGGCTCTGTGTTTATTATGTTTAAAGCCATGGTGGAACCCCATTTTAGAATGTGTACCAGATGTACTGATTTCATGTTAAACAATAAAGATCATTTTTTGTATTTAAAAACATTATCACCAGAGGATTCTGTCGAGGGGGAAGTTATGCCGACTAACTCTCCCCACGTGTCAGACCCTTTGACTCCCGCTTTAGGGACTCACGCTCAAATGGCGCCAAGTACATCAAGGGCACCCATAGCGTTTATTTTACCAGAGGATTCTGTCGAGGGGGAAGTTATGCCGACTAACTCTCCCCACGTGTCAGACCCTTTGACTCCCGCTCCAGGGACTCACGCTCAAATGGCGCCAAGTATATCAATGGCGCCCATAGCGTTTATTTTACAAGACATGGCAAAGGTTGTGTATAATACACTGGCAGCAGTATTAGTCAGACTACCTGAAATTAAAGGAAAGCAAAACAGCTCTGGGGGTAGATACAGAGCATAAAGACGCTTTAAGAACCATGTCTGATACTACCTCACAATATGCTTAGTCTGTGGGTGATATTTGTGACTCAGGGAAGATGATTTAACCTGATTCTGATATTTCTACATTTAAAATTTATGCTTGAGAACCTCCACTTGTTGCTCAGGGAGGCTTTAGCTGCTCTGAATGAATGTGTACAATCGCAGTGCCAGAGAAATTGTGTAGACTGGATAAATAATATGCAGTGCCGGTGTGTACTTATGTTTTTCCAATACCTAAAGAGGTTTACTAAAATTTTTCATAAGGAATGGGATAGACCAGGTGTGCCGTTCTCTTCCCCTCCTATTTTTTAGAAGAATGTTTTCTAATAGTTGCCACCACACGGGACTTATGGCAGACAGTTCCTAAGGTGGAGAGAAGAGTTTCTACTCTAGCTAAGCGTACCACTACCTCTGGCGAGGACTGTTGTGCTTTTTTAGATCCAATGGATAAAAAATGTTTATTCAACAAGGTTTTATCCTGCAGCCCCTTGCACGCATTGCTCCTGTCACTGCTGCTGCGGCGTTCTGGTTTGAGTCTCTTGATGAGGCTTTACAGGCTCCATTGGATGAATATATTTGACAAGCTTAGAGCACTTAAGCTAGCCAATTCCTTTGTTTTCTGATGCCTTTGTTCCTTTGACTAGACTAACGGCTAAGAATTCTGTTTTTTACTATACTGGCGCGCAGAGCGCTATGGCTTATATCATGGTCAGCTGTCGTGACTTTAATAAATAAGCTACTTAACTTCCCTTCAAGGGGCAGACCCTATTCAGGCCTAGTTTGAAGGAGATTATTACTTATATCACTGGAGGAAAAGATCATGCCCTTCCTCAGGACAGGTCCAAATCAAGGGACAAAAAAGGCCTAATTTTCGTGCCTTTCGAAAATTCAAGGCAGGTGTGGCATCAACTTCCTCTAAGGCAAAATAAGAGGGAACTTTTGCTCAGTCCAAGGCGGTCTGGAGACAACCGGACCTGGAACAAAGATAAGCAGGTCAAGGAGCCTGCTGCTGCCTCTAAAACAGAATGAGGAACGGACCCCTATCTGGTAACGGATCCTATAGGGGGCAGACTTCATTCTTCGCCCAGGCGTGGGCAAGAGATGCCCAGGATCCCTGGGCATTGGAAATTATACCCCAGAGATATCTTCTGGATTTCAAAGCTTTCCCCCCCAAAAAAGGGGAGTTTTTGCCTTTCACATTTATCTGCAAACCAGATAAAGAAAGAGACATTCTTGCATTGTGTACGTGACCCATTCAGTTCCAATAGAGGAACAGGGACACAGTTTTCCTCAAATCGGTTTGTGGTTCCCAAGGAAAGGAAACCTTTAGACCTATTTTGGATCTAAAAGATCTTAAACAAATTCTTTAGAATTCTATCATTTAAGATGGAAACTATTCGTACCATCTTAACTATGATCCAGGAGAGTCAATAGAGGACTACAATGGATTTGAAGGATGCTTATCCTCACATTACGATGCATAAAGATCACCATCGGTTTTTCAGGTTTGCCTTTCTAGACAGGCATTACCAGTTTGTAGCTCTTTCCTTTGGGTTAACTACAGCCCCTAGAATCTTTATGGAGGTTCTGGGGTCACTTTGGCGGTCCTTAGGCCGCGGGGCATAGAAGTGGCCCCTTATTTAGACGACATCCTGATACAGGCGTCAAACATCCAAGTTGCCAAGTCTCATACAGATGTAGTACTGGCATTTCTGAGATCGCATGGGTGGAAAGTGAACAAGGAAAGAGTTCTCTATCCCCAATATCAAGGGTTTCCCTCCTAGGGATTCTGATAGATTTTGTAGAAATTAAAATTTACCTGACGGAGTCCAGGTTGTCAAAGTTTCTAAATTTCTGCCGTGTTCTTCATTCCATCCGCGCCCTTTGGTGGCTCAGTACATGAATGTAATCGGCTTAATGGTAGCGGCAAGGGACATAGTACCGTTTGCACGCCTACATTTCAGACCACTGCAACTATGCATGCTCAGCCAGAGGAACGGGGATTACACAGATTTGTTCTCCTGTTAAATCCGGACCAAGAAACCAGAGATTCTCTTCTCTGGTGACTATCTCGGGTCCATCTGTCCAAGGGTATGACCTTCCGCAGGTCAGATGGGACAATTGTTACAACAGATGCCAGCCTTTTAGGTTGGGATACAGTCTGGAACTCCCTGAAGGCTCAGGGATAGTGGACTCAGGAGGAGACCCTCCTTCTAATGAATATTCTGGAACTGGGAGCGATATTCCATGCTTTTCAGACTTGGCCTCAGTTAGCAACTCTGAGGTACATCATATTTCAGTCGGACAATATCACGACTGTGGCTTACATCAACCATCAAGGGGGAACAGAAGTTCCCTAGCAATGTTAGAAGTCTTAAAATAATTCGCTGGACAGAGACTCACTTTTGTCTAAAAGCTATCCCTATCCCAGGTGTTGAGAACTGGGAGGCAGATTTTCTAAGTCGTCAGACTTTTCATCCGGGGGAGTGGGAATTCCCTCCGGAGGGGTTTGCACAAGATCAAGCAGGAGAGTGCTTTGGTGCTTTTGACAGCGCCTGCGTGGCCATGCAGGACCTGGTATGCAGATCTGGTGGACATGTCATCCTTTCCACCACGGTCTCTGCTTCTGAGACAGGACCCTCTACCTCAGGGTCTTTTCAACCATCTAAATATAACTAATCTGAGATGGACTGCCTGGAGACAGAACGCTTGATGTTATCAAAGCATGGCTTCTCCGAGTCAGTAATTGATACCTTAATACAGGCATAAAAGCCTGTCTCTAGGAAAATTTAACATAAGATATGGTGTAAATATCTTATTGTTATGAATCCAAGGGTTACTCATGGAGTAAAGTCTGGATTCCCAGGATATTATCTTTTCTCCAAGATGATTTTGAGAAAAGGGTTGTCAGCTAGTTCTTTAAAAGGACAGATTTCTACTCTGTCTATTCTTTTGCACAAGCGTCTGGCAGGTATTCTAGACGTTCAGGCATTTGGTCAGGCTTTGGTTAGAACCAAGCCTGTGGTTAAAAATGTTGCTCCGCCATGGAGCTTAAAGCTGGTTCTTAAGGTTCTTCAAGGAGTTCCATTTGAACCTTTTCATTCCATAGATATCAAACTTCTATCTTGGAAAGTTCCTTTTTGGTAGCTATTTCCTCGGCTCATAGAGTCTCAGAGTTATCTGCGTTGCAATGTGATTCTCCTTATCTGGTTCTCCGTACGGATAAGGTAGTCCTGTGTACCAACCTGGGTTTTTACCTAAGGTGGTATCTAACAAGAATATCACTCAAGAGATTGTTGTTCCATTCTTGTATCCTAATCCTTCTTCAAAGAAGGAACGTCTATTACACAATTTGGACGTGGTTCGTGTTTTAAAGTTTTACTTACAAGCTACTACAGATTTTCATCAAACATTCACCTTGTTTGTTGTCTATTCTGGACAGAGGAGAGGTCAAAGGACTTCAGCAACCTCTCTGTCTTTTTGGTTAAAAAGCATAATTCATTTAGCTTATGAGACTGCTGGACAGCAGCCTCCTGAAGGGATTACAGCTCATTCTACTAGAGCTGTGGTTTTCACTTGGGCCTTTTTTAAATGTGGCTTCTGTTGAACAGATTACAAGACGGAATCTTGGTCTGCGTTTCATACTTTTTCAAATTTAACAAATTTGATACCTTGCTTCTTCGGAGGCTATTTTTGGGAGAAAGGGTTTTTTACAGGCAGTGGTAACTTCCGTTTAAGTACCTGCCTTGTCCCTCCCATCATCCGTGTACTTTAGCTTTGGTATTGGTATCCCATAAGTAATGGATGATCCGTGGACTGGATACACTTAACAAGAGAAAACATAATTTATGCTTACCTGATAAATTTATTTCTCTTGTAGTGTATCCAGTCCACGGCCCGCCCTGTCACTTTAAGGCAGGTAATTTTTCCATTAAACTACAGTCACCACTGCACCCTATGGTTTTCCTTTCTCTGCATGTTTTCGGTCGAATGACTGGTAATGGCAGTTAGGGGAGGAGCTATATAGCAGCTTTGCTGTGGGTGGACTCTTGCAGCTTCCTGTTGGGAAGGAGAATATATCCCATAAGTAATGGATGATCCGTGGACTGGATACACTACAAGATAAATAAATTTATCAGGTAAGCATAAATTATGTTTTCAATGTTTTTCTTCCTATTTCCTTGTAAAAGCTGGAGTCGTTAGGCCATTTATTATATTCTATAAGTAATGCCCTCACCAACTGCTTAGGATAAGTCAGTGTGAACAGCACATCATCAGCAAATATAGATGCCTTATATTTGGTCTTGCACACTTTTATACCTAAAGTATCTATATTACAATGAATCTTACCTGCTAGTATTTCTGTTACTAGTACAAAGGAAATTGGGAGATAAGTCATCCCTGTCTAGTTACATTGGCCTAGATTTGGAGTTTGGCGGTAGATGGGCTGTTAACGCTCCGCGGGTTTTTTTCTGGCCGCACCATAAAATTAACTCTGGTATCGAGAGTTCAAACAAATGCTGCGTTAGGCTCCAAAAAAGGAGCGTAGAGCATTTTTACCGCAAATGCAACTCTCGATACCAGAGTTGCTTACGGACGCGGCCAGCCTCAAAAACGTGCTCGTGCACGATTCTCCCATAGGAAACAATGGGACTGTTTGAGCTGAAAAAAAACCTAACACCTGCAAAAAAGCAGCGTTCAGCTCCTAGCGCAGCCCCATTATTTCCTATGGGGAAACACTTCCTACGTCTGCACCTAACACTCTAACATGTACCCCGAGTCTAAACACCCCTAACCTTACACTTATTAACCCCTATTCTGCCGCCCCGCTATCTCTGACCCCTGCATATTTTTTTTAACCCCTAATCTGCCGCTCCGTAAACCGCCGCAACCTACGTTATCCCTATGTACCCCTAATCTGCTGCCCCTAACACCGCCGACCCCTATATTATATTTATTAACCCCTAATCTGCCCCCCTCAACGTCGCCGACACCTGCCTACACTTATTAACCCCTAATCTGCCGAGCGGACCTGAGCGCCACTATAATAAAGTTATTAACCCCTAATCCGCCTCACTAACCCTATCATAAATAGTATTAACCCCTAATCTGCCCTCCCTAACATCGCCGACACCTACCTTCAATTATTAACCCCTAATCTGCCGAGCGGACCTCACCGCTATTCTAATAAATGTATTAACCCCTAAAGCTAAGTCTAACCCTAACACTAACACCCCCCTAACTTAAATATAATTTACATCTAACGAAATAAATTAACTCTTATTAAATAACTTATTCCTATTTAAAGCTAAATACTTACCTGTAAAATAAATCCTAATATAGCTACAATATAAATTATAATTATATTATAGCTATTTTAGCATTAATATTTATTTTACAGGCAACTTTGTAATTATTTTAACCAGGTACAATAGCTATTAAATAGTTAAGAACTATTTAATAGTTACCTAGTTAAAATAATAACAAATTTACCTGTAAAATAAATCCTAACCTAAGATATAATTAAACCTAACACTACCCTATCAATAAATTAATTAAATAAACTACCTACAATTACCTACAATTAACCTAACACTACACTATCAATAAATTAATTAAACACAATTCCTACAAATAAATACAATTAAATAAACTAGCTAAAGTACAAAAAATAAAAAAGAACTAAGTTACAAAAAATAAAAAAATATTTACAAACATAAGAAAAATATTACAACAATTTTAAACTAATTACACCTACTCTAAGCCCCCTAATAAAATAACAAAGCCCCCCAAAATAAAAAATTCCCTACCCTATTCTAAATTAAAAAAGTTACAAGCTCTTTTACCTTACCAGCCCTGAACAGGGCCCTTTGCGGGGCATGCCCCAAGAATTTCAGCTCTTTTGCCTGTAAAAAAAAACATACAATACCCCCCCCCCCCAACATTACAACCCACCACCCACATACCCCTAATCTAACCCAAACCCCCCTTAAAGAAACCTGACACTAAGCCCCTGAAGATCTTCCTACCTTGTCTTCACCATCCAGGTATCACCGATCCGTCCTGGCTCCAACATCTTCATCCAACCCAAGAGGGGGTTGGCGAACCATCATCCGGTGGCTGAAGAGGTCCAGAAGAGCCTCCAAAGTCTTCCTCCTATCCGGCAAGAAGAGGACATCCGGACCGGCAAACATCTTCTCCAAGCGGCATCTTCGATCTTCTTCCATCCGGTGCGGAGCGGGTCCATCTTGAAGCAGGCGACGCGGATCCATCCTCTTCTTCCGTTGTCTCCCGACGAATGACGGTTCCTTTAAGGGACGTCATCCAAGATGGCGTCCCTCGAATTCCGATTGGCTGATAGGATTCTATCAGCCAATCGGAATTATGGTAGGAATTTTCTGATTGGCTGATGGAATCAGCCAATCAGAATCAAGTTCAATCCGAATGGCTGATCCAATCAGCCAATCAGATTGAGCTCGCATTCTATTGACTGTTCCGATCAGCCAATAGAATGCGAGCTCAATCTGATTGGCTGATTGGCAGATTAGGGGTTAATACTATTTATGATAGGGTTAGTGAGGCGGATTAGGGGTTAATAACTTTATTGTAGTAGCGGTGCGGTCCGCTCGGCAGATTAGGGGTTAATAAGTGTAGGCAGGTGGAGGCGACGTTGAGGGGGGCAGATTAGGGGTTAATAAATATAATATAGGGGTCGGCGGTGTTAGGGGCAGCAGATTAGGGGTACATAGGGATAACGTAGGTGGCGGCGCTTTGCGGTCGGCAGATTAGGGGTTAATTATTTTAAGTAGCTGGCGGCGACGTTGTGGGGGGCAGGTTAGGGGTTAATAAATGTAATACAGGGGTCGGCGGGGTTAGGGGCAGCAGATTAGGGGTACATAAGTATAACGTAGGTGGCGGTCGGCAGATTAGGGGTTAAAATATTTTAATCGAGTGGCGGCGATGTGGGGGGAGCTCGGTTTAGGGGTACATAGGTAGTTTATGGGTGTTAGTGTACTTTAGGGTACAGTAGTTAAGAGCTTTATGAACCGGCGTTAGCCAGAAAGCTCTTAACGCCTGCTATTTTCAGGCGGCTGGAGTTTTGTCGTTAGAGCTCTAACGCTCACTTCAGAAACGACTCTAAATACCGGCGTTAGGAAGATCCCATTGAAAAGATAGGATACGCAATTGGCGTAGGGGGATCTGCGGTATGGAAAAGTCGCGGCTGAAAAGTGAGCGTTAGACCCTTTAATCACTGACTCCAAATACCAGCGGGCGGCCAAAACCAGCGTTAGGAGCCTCTAACGCTGGTTTTGACGGCTACCGCCGAACTCCAAATCTAGGCCATTGTGTTTTATTTATTACATTAAATTTTATTTAATAGATTGAGAATACAGTGCAAATGTATAGTTAATAAATTGTGCACCAGCACCAAAGTGTGACTAGGTGGACTTAATTAAATTACAGTCTGCTTTGCCAAGATTTTTCAGCATCTGTCAACACAAATGCAACCTGTTCTTTGGACAACTGAAATTATTTTTACTTTTTTGAGTTTGGACGATGTTAGGATCATGTATACTTTGTAAAAATTGCCACCCCTTAATGATATCAGTTTTTTTTTAGTTTTTTTTTTTTTGTAGTTTGAAAATTTAGCTAATGTTTTAAAGGCTAGATATCTTATTCCTTCTTATTTTACATAAATTACAAAAATGGTTAAAGAAAAAAATGTATATGTAAAAAATCCTAAGTGTTGGTGTATGGGAAGGTGAAATGATGTAAAATTTGGAACCATAAAATGTTTGTTTGAAATATTTAGAAAATAATGACTCCAATACTATTTCCATGTCTGCTACACAGAGCATTATATAGAGGTAAGTATTTTTTGTATTTAATATGGTGGCCTTTTGCCTTATTTGGGTATTTCCACAAACTAACGCTTTTTCTTAAAATTGTTTGGTCTGCTGAAAAAAGAGAGTTTCTTTCCTAAGATATGGTGAGTCCACAACATCATCAAATACTGTTGGGAATATCACTCCTGGCCAGCATGAGGAGGCAAAGAGCACCACATCAAAGCTGTTAAGTATCACTTCCCTTCCCACAAACCCCAGTCATTCTCTTTGCCTTCGGTGCAAGGAGGAGGTGAAGTTTTTGTGTCTGAAGAAGATTTGATTTATTGCAGTTCAATCAAGATTTTATTATTTTGAAAGCCAGAGTAGGTTTGCTCTGATCTTTCCTTTCTTGATTGGGTCTAGCCGTATTCCACGTTAGTCTCTTCAGTAAGGCAGTGGTGGCTTTAAAACAGTTAGGAACTTGTGTGGTAGGCCTCACTGCGTTTTCCTAACATGTTGCTGCCCTGGTATAGAAAGCCTGAGTAGGTTTACTCTGTCCTTTCTTTTTTCCACAAGTCTCTGTGAGGAGTGGCTTCCTCTCATACCCGGTGAGCTGTCCTCCTGCCGGACAGCTAGATGTGCAGGTAAGTGCCTTTTTGTCTTCTGGGGCTAGGAGGCTGGCACCGAAGGGGTTAAATCTCTATGCACCTAATGTGGGAAAATAAATCCTTCAGGGAAGGATGTTTATGGCAGGGGCAGGCACAAATATGGTATGTGGTTTTGGAGACTTAGGGTTTAACCTCCTCCTTGGCAAGGAAGGAGTTAACTCCATATTGCGTGCTCAGAATAAATTTGTATACCTGTTTATTTGGACATTCATTAGGGGTTAATTTACCCTACTTCCTTAATCTGCCTTGGGTGTTTTTGACTATGATACTAACTCAAGTTAGCTCACTTGAGTGTATTTGATCCGGTTTGCACCCCTTTAGGGTGTAATTTTAATCTCTTTATTCAGCCCCTCTAGGTCTGTATAATTTTTTAATGGCGGAGTTTGTTGGAGAGCGCACTCTTTTACTTTATGGCGCTTCTCTTATGGGGCAGGAGTTCACTCTTGTAACAACCCAAATAATACAACTGAATTTTTTAGTTCAAACAGACATTTTAGCTGATGAAATGTCAGAGAAAAATAGTATTTCAAAATATGGTGTATGTTTCTTTATATCATTACTATTGTTTAACTGGATCACAACAGTAATGCTTGCAAGAGGTTTTATGTATTGAGTTACAGGAAGGAATAACATATGCTTAATGTTATCCTAATTCCCTTTTACTCATATGAAGTAATAAATGAGTATGGCAGAAACATTTAAATATATGTAGGCAGAAATGTAAAAGGTATTTTCAAGAAAAATCAAGTAAAAAATAATAAGCAAAAATATTCAATCTTCCAACTTAGAGGAATAGGAATTGTGTGGAGATACGGAAACTCCTGGTAACAAGCAATAGAAGAAGTCTGAGAGAACTCACAGTAAGTTAGGATGCAGGGTCCGGTTGGAGCAGGCTGAACGATCTCGGCGTTAGCGTGGTGGCTGAGTGAGTGTTGGAGCGGCCGCCCGTGACGTCAAAGGAAGTTCCGTCGGGTAAGTTGCTGGAGGATTGCCAGCAAACAGCGGAGCAGCGCAACAGCAGAGTAACCTATGCACAGATTACGGAGTCACACTGGAATCAAAGGCTGAGCTGTAAGTAGCAGGAAGGTAGACTGAATGTAGTTACAAGGCTGACAATAGGATCAAGAGGAGCTGAGTATTGACAGAAGTCAACCAGCTAATACCAAGCAATGAAGCTATAGGCTTCATTGCTTATAAAGGGAAAAAACGAAAATGAGGCTAGAACCAGAGTTCAGAGCTTAAAGGAACAGTACTGTGACAGAGGGCCCCCCAAAAATGAACCACTCCGTGGTTCAAGGACGTGGATGATCTGGATGACGTCTATGAAAAAGGGAGACCAGACGGGGTGCGGACAAATTAGCCGAAGGTTCCCAGGAATCATCTTCGGAGGAATAGCCCTTCCAATGGATCAAGTACTGCAGTCTTCCAGAAACCAGCCGTGAGTCAAGGATACTTTGTACTTCAAACTCAGTATCTGGGACGAGTGGTGGTTGATGAGCGCTACCCGTCACAGAGCCTCTCAGAGCAATGTAGGGCTTCAATAGACTCACGTGAAAAGTTGGATGTATCTTATAATGAGAGGGTAACTCCAGAGTGACAGCATTCCTATTAACTACTTTGACAATGGGAAAGGGTCCAATATAAAATCTATTCAACTTCCTTGTTGGGGTTGACAAACGTAAATGTTTAGTTGACAACCATACTAAGTCACCAGGTACATAGTTAGGTGATGGCCGTCTTCGAAGATTATAGTAGTTTTGTTGTCTGGTCTGAGCTGACTTAATATTATCAGTAAGAATGGAGAATGTTTCTGCAATGGTGTTGGTTGTATCTGTTACAACAGGACATGCACTATCTATTTGAGTATTGAGATGGAAAATGGGGTGAAAACCATAGTTTGCGAAGAAAGGTGTAGTTTGAATAGAAGTGTGATAAGAGTTGTTGTGTGCAAACTCTGCTAATGGCAGTAGGGAGGACCAATCGTTCTGATGTTGTGTGACATAACATCTAAGGTATTCTTCCAACCATTGATTGGTTCTCTCACATTGCCCATTAGTCTGGGGGTGGTAGGCAGTACTCAACCTTCTTTCGATTTGTAGTGCATTACATAGGTCCTTCCAGAGTCGAGATGTAAATTGCGTCCCCCTATCTGTAGTTATGGAAAGGGGTAACCCATGCAATTTTACAACATGTTGGATCAATACTTGGGCAGTTTCCAAAGATGTTGGCAATTTATGGTATGGGATGAAATGTGACATTTTAGTGAATAAATCTACTACCACCATAATCGTTTTGTTGTTATCTGATTTTGGTAATTCAACAATAAAATCAGTAGCTATGTGTGTCCATGGTTTTTCTGGAGCTGGTAAGGAGAGTAAGTATCCAATTGGTTTTTGTTTCTCTATTTTGCAGGTGGTGCAAGTAGCACAACTCTGTATGTAAGTTCTAATGTCCTTTTGCATCTTTGGCCACCAGTACGATCTTTTTGTTATCTCGATGGTTTTATGAGTACCTGGGTGACCAGAGAGCTTATTATCATGCAAACTTTTTAATAAAGAATTTCTTTGAGATGGGGGTACATATAATCTGTTTGAATGATAATATAGACCGTCGTTACGTTTTTCTAGCTTTTCCTTAGGAAAGGTATTGTCTAGGACTTGTTCCTTTTGGAGATTTTTATTCTCATCATTCAGAATTCCTAGGGAGTTCTGAATACAATTTTCTGGAATAACAGTTCCATGATGTTTCAAATTGTTGGGTTTCTCAGGAAGTCTAGATAGAATATCTGCTTTTGAATTTTTGGATGCAGGTCTGTAGGAAATGATATAGGAAAATCTGGAGAAGAACAGACTCCATCTAACTTGCCTGAAGGTGAGAGTTTTATGGATTTTTAAATATTGTAGCTTTCTATGATCGGTATAGATCTGGATAGGGATTGTTGTTCTCTCCAGGAGATGCCTCCAATGTTCTAACGCAGCTTTCATAGCTAGTAGCTCCTTCTCACCAACATGGTAATTAAGTTCAGAGGTGGTTAGGACTCGTGAGTAGAAAGCTATTGGATGCATACATTCTTTTGGCGAGGATCGTTGGGATAGGATAGCTCCGATTGCATAATGTGATGCATCAACCTCCAATATATATTGGAGATTTGGATCTGGGTATCTGAGAATTGGTGCAGTAGTGAAACTGGTTTTTAAGAACTGAAAAACCTGTTCAGTTTCTGGTGTCCACTGAAAAGATTTATCTGCCTTGGTAAGATTTGTTAAGGGTTTAGTTATACCAGCAAAGTTTTTTATAAATTTACGGTAAAAGTTTGAAAACCCTAGGAATTTTTGGATATCTCGTTTATTCTTTGGTCTGGGCCAATCAAGAATAACCTGAATTTTGTTTGGTTCCATTGATATGCCGTTTGGTGTTATATTATATCCTAAAAAGGTTATATTTTGGGCATGAAAAATACATTTTTCAAGCTTGGCATAAAGACTGTTTGCTTTTAATCTATGTAAGACTGCTCGGACATGTTTTATGTGATCCTGGTAATTGGATGAATATATTAGAATATCATCCAAGTATATTACCATAGATGTGTCTAATAGATCCCTGAATATATCATTTATAAATCTCTGAAAAGTGGCTGGGGCATTACACAGCCCAAAGGGCATGACTGTATATTCATACAGTCCATACCTTGTTCTAAATGCGGTAAGCCACTCATCACCTGGTCTTATTCGGATGAGATTATATGCCCCTCTTAAATCAAGTTTTGTGAAGATGTTTGCTCCTTTAAGCCTCTCTATAAGTTCAGGGATCAGTGGTAATGGGTATCTGTCTTTGAGTGTTCTTTTATTTAATTCCCTGTAGTCTACTATCGGGCGTAATGTTTGGTCTTTGTTACGAACAAAAAATATACCTGCTCCTGCCGGAGAGGTTGAGGGTCTTATGAACCCTTTTCGTAAGTTTTCATTAATATGTTTTCAGATTCTGAAGTTCTGGTTCTGAAATGGGAAATATATGTCCATATGGTATATCAGATCCTGGTATAAGTTCTATTGGACAGTCATATGGACGATGGGGTGGCAGATTTTCTGCCTCTGTTTTACTGAAAACTTGTTTTAAATCATGATACTCTATAGGAAGTTCTGATTCTCCACCTGCAACTCCCTGAGACCAACATTTAGCTGATCTACCTTTTGGTCTAATGTTGCAACATAATTGGAGAGTTCCATAGGATCCATCTTTATGGTGATTTTCTTTAGGCTTGGTATTTCTGTAACAACCCAAATAATACAACTGAATTTTGTAGTTCAAACAGAGACATTTTAGCTGATGAAATGTCAGAGAAAAGTAGTATTTCAAAATATGGTGTATGTTTCTTTATATCATTACTATTGTTTAACTGGATCACAACAGTAATGCTTGCAAGAGGTTTTATGTATTGAGTTACAGGAAGGAATAACATATGCTTAATGTTATCCTAATTCCCTTTTACTCATATGAAGTAATAAATGAGTATGGCAGAAACATTTAAATATATGTAGGCAGAAATGTAAAAGGTATTTTCAAGAAAAATCAAGTAAAAAATAATAAGCAAAAATATTCAATCTTCCAACTTAGAGGAATAGGAATTGTGTGGAGATACGGAAACTCCCGGTAACAAGCAATAGAAGAAGTCTGAGAGAACTCACAGTAAGTTAGGATGCAGGGTCCGGTTGGAGCAGGCTGAACGATCTCGGCGTTAGCGTGGTGGCTGAGTGAGTGTTGGAGCGGCCGCCCGTGACGTCAGAGGAAGTTCCGTCGGGTAAGTTGCTGGAGGATTGCCAGCAAACAGCAGAGCAGCGCAACAGCAGAGTAAACTATGCACAGATTACGGAGTCACACTGGAATCAAAGGCTGAGCTGTAAGTAGCAGGAAGGTAGACTGAATGTAGTTACAAGGCTGACAATAGGATCAAGAGGAGCTGAGTATTGACAGAAGTCAACCAGCTAATACCAAGCAATGAAGCTATAGGCTTCATTGCTTATAAAGGGAAAAAACGAAAATGAGGCTAGAACCAGAGTTCAGAGCTTAAAGGAACAGTACTGTGACAACTCTCTACGCTTGTAGAAAGCAGAGCGGTGTTCTTTCTGTCTAGCCCTGCAAGTTCGTGCAGCAGGACTCTGGATGGTACAACTAATTTGGTCGGCAGAATGAAGTGCAATGTTAATAGTTATTTGCGCTTGATTCCTTTTGCCAATGGTATGTCCTGCCTCCTTCTTGTTGAATAGTAGAGCTGCGCCATGTTTAATCCAGATAGACCCTGCCTCGTTCTCCAGCCAAAAACGGAGTGGCGTCTTTGTTCTGCAGGTCTCTAAGTGCTCAGAGAAGCGGATAATTTTTTTTTTTAGCAAGTATGGTACAGATTGTAACGTCTTCCGGGTGGACACATTTTATTTTATGACTATGGTACTTTTTAATCCCTCAAGTTGAGGCCATATTAACTGGGTATTTACGTCTGTATGGGGCATATGTTCATGTATTGGACTAGGAACGCAAGACTTATGGACCAAATTGTTTTGGTATAAACATTTATGTCCTTTTTTATTCAGTATATACTGTATCCTTCAAGAATAAAGTTATTTCTTCCTGGGATGCCAATCCATGCTAGAAAGGACCAAATTGTTTAGTATAAATTTTTATGTCCTTCTGATTTAGAATAAATCTTTCAAAGATAAGATATTCCTTGTGTTTGAGCCTCATGTTTTTCACAATATTTAGTCAGTTTAACTACTGTCTGTGCCTTTCTGTAATACAGATGTTGCACTCTGAGCCTCATGTCTCCCAGGATGATGCTGTTTAGGCAAAACGTCCCAAGCCTCTATGGTGTCACATACAGTGCCCTGCGGTTCCTCTCAATCTCCTTTAGGAGTTTATTTGCCTACAGATTTTGCAGCTCAGGTGGCCTCTGCGGTATCTGTGGCTTTTTCTGTTTTTCCTTACATACAGGGAAAACTCAAGAGGGCATTTGTAATTTCAGATAGTAAGGTTTCTTATCCACATTCTGCTACACAGGTCGCTCTCTAAGTCTGGTGAGGAGGATTTGGCGATAGTTTCTGAGGGTGAAATCTCAGGTTTGGACAGTATAATTCCTTCATCTGATGCTGAAGTCACCTCCTTCAGATGTATGCTTGAACACCTCGTGTATTGTTAAAAGAGGTTTTGGCTACTTGGACAACATTGATAACCCTGTTGTGGTCAACCCTTGGAAGTTTAGTAAACTTATCATTACCATGATTTTCCTTCCTTTGAGGAAGTGTTTCTTGACGTGCTATGGAAATTTTGTCAGGAATAGGAGAAACTAGGTATACTTTTCTCCCTGTCTCCCGTCCTTTATAGGATTTGTCTGTCACCAACTCCAGTAAAATGCACAATGCCTTAAGTAGGAGGAAACATTTGTACTATGGCTCAGAGAACTTCGATCCCTATGGAGGATAGCTGCTCCTTTGCGGATCCACGGATAACCAGCTGGAGGTTAATTGATCATCTAGAGTGATGCCTTGTCTACTTAGACTTATTGTGGTAGCCCGCGGGGCATTGTGGCTGAAATCTTATTCAGCTGAGTAGCATTCCTGTGGTGTAGTGGCACAGCCTAGGCCTTTTAATATTGCAGATGCAGATTCAATATCCAATTTGACCAAGACATGTAACAACCGGGCCATATTTGGATTATATTTAATGTTTCCTCTAAGTCCAGACTTCTGGTGCTTTCTTACGAGGATGAGACCTTATTTGGACCCAGTCTGGCAGAATTAACCTCTGACATTACGGGTGGAAAAGGGGTCTTTTCTACCACTTGTCAAGTGGAATAGATGACTTAGTGGTAAACTTTGCTACCTTCAAAGCTGAAGGTCAAGAGTTAAAATCCAGCTGTGACTAGGTGTTCCTCACAGCGAGTGCCCTTACACTGATGGGTTACAAGTAGCCTCGCCTATATCATGATTTGCAGGAGACCGAATTTGCATTTTGAGCATGAGACAAGCACAAATGTTGAGAGGCTTCTTGAACGGGGTTCAAGACCTTCCTCTCTGGGAGTGATAGTTCCAGTTTCAGCAGGGAATGGGATCTAGGTATTTACTCAAGTTTCTCAGAGTACAGTCCTTCAAAGTAGTATCAATTCTCCTTTGGTTCAAGGGGTCTGTTCATGATGAACATAGACCTGAAGGATGTGTGTCTTCTTGTTCCCATTATCCGAAATCTTCTCAAGTTTCTGAGATTTGTCATCCTAGAAAGACTCTTTTTGGTCTTGGGGTATTGCAAGGGTTTCCTCCTAGACAATATCTTGTTCAGGTGTCAGCCTTTGTTTGAACAAATCTCTCTTTCTAGAGATCTTGTCTATTCTACGTTCCTATGGATGGGAAGTAAATCTGGGAGAAGAGTTCCCTTGTTCCGACTACAAGGGTGAATGTTTTAGGGCCCTTAAATTTCTCTTACCTTTCTCTACATTCTACTGTTTGGCCCACAGCTAGCTTTTGTTGGCTGGTAGATAGCTTAGCCATGTTGTAACCAGAGGGTTGGCAGTTTGAATCCAGCTGCTGCTGATTTCCCCTTCTTTTTTCAATGGCTTAGTGTATATAGGTAATTGGTCTGATGGTTCCATGGGCATCATGCCTTTTCTCGAGTCTTTTTGAGTGCTCTGCAGTTATGCATGCTCAGTCAATAGAGAGATGACCATTCGGATCTATCTGAGGATAGATCTATTTCATTTTTAAGAGTCTCTTTTCCATGGTGGTGTTCTCAGGAATATCTGCCTTAGGGCACATGTTTCTGGAGACATTCCTGGGTGGTGGTGCCCACGGAAGCCAGCCTTTTGGGCTGGGGAGCAGTCTGGAAGTCTTTAAGAGCGCATGGACTTCAGACTCTAGAGGAGTCTGTTCTCCACTTCGACATCTTGGAGTGGAGAGCGATTTTGAATGCTCTGAGGGCTTGTCAGTCACTTGTCTTTAGCAGGGTTTCAGGTTCCAGTTGGACAATATCTCCTCAGTGGGCAGGAACTCGGGGTTCCTTAGCCATGAGGGTGGTGGTTCAGTTTTTGTTCAGTGGGCGGTAGCTCATAATGGCTGTCTATCTGTCATCCACATTCTAGAAGTGGACATCTGGGGAAAGGACTTCCTAAACAGACAAAATTATCATCCCGGGGAATGGGTTCTCCATCCGGAGGTGTTCTCCAGGTTAACCCTCAAATGGGGGGGCTGGAGTTGGATCTGACGACGTCTCCACAGAACGCTGAGCTTCCAAGGTTTAGTTCATGTTCAAGAGATCCGCAGGCCGCACTGATGGTTGCACTGGCGGTTCCTTGGGATTTTGGTCTAGCATTCCTGTTTCCTCTGTTTGCTCTCCTTCCACGAGTCATTGATTGTATCCAACAGATGAGGGCATTGGTTATTCTAATAGCTCCTGCGTGACTTTGCAGGACCTGTTATACAGACCTAGTGAAGATGTAATCTCAGAGGTTGTTTCTGAGAAAAGACCTAACACAGGGTCCATTCCTTCTTCCGGATCTCTTTTTCTCTGAAGCTGATTGCTTGGAGATTGAGCGCTTAGTCCTATCTAAGCGTGGTTTTTCTGAGTCAGTCATTATGACCCTGATTCAGGTTCAGACACCTGTTCTAGAAAGACTTTACATAGTGTATAGTGTATATACCTTTTATTGGTTTGAATCCAAGGGCCACTTTTGGAGTCAGGATTCCTAGGTTTTTGTCCTTTCGCCAGGAAGGTCTGGAGAAGGATTTGTTTCTCAAACGTCTGGCGGATGTGCCAGATGTTCTATCTATTTGTCAGGCCCTAGTCAGAATCAGGTTTATGTTTATGCCTGTTGCTCCGCCTTGTAGTCTTAACCTTGTTTTTAAGGTTTTGCAGCAGGCTCTGTTAAGCCTTTGTACTCCATACATATTAAGTTATTATCTTGGAAGGCTTGCAGTGTGCCTTATTTTATCTTTCATGCTGATAAGGTGGTTCTTCGTTCAAAGTTGTTTTTTCTTCCTTAAGTAGTTTTCAGTTAGGAACTTGCTGTTCCTTCTCTATGTCCTTATCATTCTTCATAAGGAATGTTTGTTGCACAATATTGAGGTTGTGCGTACTCTGAAATCCTTCATACTGGCAACTAAGGGTTTTTGCCAGTCCTCTGCCCTGTTTGTGTGTTTCTCAGGAGACGTAGGGTCAGAAAGCCTCTAATACTTTTCTTCTTATGGTTGAGAGGCATAATTCATTTTGCTTATGAGACTGCTGGTTAGTTACAGCTCATTCCACAAGGGCTGTTTTCTATTTTTGGGCCTTCAACAATGCAGCTTCTGTGAAACAGATTGCAAGACTGCAACTTAGTCTTCTCTGCATAATTTTTATTACAAATTTTTTAAATTTAATTTATTTTGCCTCGGCTGATGTTTCTCTTGGGGGTAATGTTCTTTAAGAGGTGGTGACTTTGGTTTAGGTCTACCCATCTTGTCCCTCCCTAGTCATCTGTGTCCTCTTGCTTGGGTATTGGTTCCCAACAGTAATTGATGATGTCGTAGACTCACCATGTCTTAGGAAAGAAAACAAAATTTATGCTTACCTGATAAAAATATTTATTTCCGGATATGGTAAGTCCACGACCCCACCCGTTGTTTTAATACAGTTATTTTGACTAAACGTCAGGCACCTTTACACCTTTGTATTATTCCTTTTTCCTTTCGGTCGAATGACCGGGGTTTGTGGGAAGGGAAGTGATACTTAACAGTTTTGCTGTGGTGCTCTTTGCCTCCTGATGCTGGCCAGGAGTGATATTCCCAACAGTAATTGATGATGTCGTTAACTCACCATATCCGGAAAAAAAAAATGAATCAGGTAAGCATAAATTTTGTTTTTGTTATTCTATATCGTATGCTAAAATAGAGAATGTAATTCTAATTTTGTTGTTATAGCACTGTAGCTATTATTTAATGTTGGTACGATTTGATACTTCCTTCTCTTGAGACAGAACTTCAAAAATCTTTGGCTCCTCCCTTTATTCAAACATTTTTCATATATGTTAAAGAGACAGTAAAGTCAAAATGAAGCGTTCAGAATTCAGGCAGAGCATGCAATTTTAAACAACTTTCCAGGTTTACTTCTGTTATCAAATTTGATTTGTCCTCTTAATATCCTTTGGTAAAACCTAGGTAATCTGACAGGAGCTCAGGAGCATGCATATGTATTTAGCTTTGTATGGCAGATCGTTTGAAACTAATTATAGACATTGTTGTAAAAATTTTTGCCAGACGTGCACATTCCAGAGCTCACATATGATTACTCTTTAAAGGGATGGTAAAGTCAAAATTAAACTTTCATGATTCGGATAAAGTATGCAGTTTTGAACAACTTTCCAATTTACGTCTGTTATCAAATTTGCTTCATTCTCCTGGTATCTTTTATTGAAAAGTAAAACTAGGTAGGCTCAGAAGTGTGCACGTGTATTTAGTACTCTATGGCAGAAGTGTTTTGCAACATTGTATAACAAAGCTACAAATAATGTTGCAAAACACTGCTGCCATAGAGTACTAGACACATGCACACTCCTGAGCTCTTATGAGCCTACCTAGTTTTATTCTTCAATAAAAGATACCAAGCAATGCACATGGGTGAGCCAAACACACGAGGCATCTACTGTATGTGCAGCCACCAATCAGAAGCTACTCAGCCTATTTGTATATATTTTTCAACAAAGGATATTAATAGAATAAAGCAAATTTGACAATAGAAGTATATTGGAAAGTTGTTTAAAACTGCATGCTCTTTCTAAATTATGAAAGAAAACATTTGGGTTTCATGTCCCTTTAATTAGACAGTGACAACCGTATTTATCATCATATGTTTCATACAAGCACAAAAAGACGATTAAAGAGACAGTTACTCCAGAATTTTTATTGTTTAAACAGATAGATAAAAATGCTTTCATGTAAAATAAGTTGTGTGTAATAATAAAGTGAATCCAAAATGATGGTTATCTGAGCACCAATACCATGCATGTTCCCCACAAGTTATGCAATGACACACACAAAAAATTGCATTTCTTGTTTTTAATTGCAAATATATCTAAAGATAATGCATGACTTTACCAGTTTCTTTTTAAAACACCAGAACCATCTATATTGTAAAATTGAGGAAGTCTTCAAAACAAATTTAGATATGATCTATGATGGTAGAGATAGTAAATACAGTTATTAATAAGGAGTGTAATATAAATAATGTAATTAGCATATTACAATAAGCAAAGTCCTTTTTAAAGATTTGCAGCATAAATACACTTATTTTAATACAAGAACTTACATCAATCAAAGCAGCTGACCTTTCCAGTGTCTTATCTATTTCTTAAAGAATTCAGAAAGTGCTTCTTCCTAGCTAAGTATTGTTAATTTTCCCCTATTGACAAACATGCATGCACAGTTCATCCATCTTATTTCTGTTCTGCCTCAGGAACACGCTACTATAACCTTAGCAATTGAACATATGGTACAGCTCTGAATATGCTGTAATGTCTGCTTAGTTACTCATAACAAAGAAGAAAGATTTAGAGATGAGATGGCTGGCTGCTCTGATTGATGTAAGTTGTTGCATTAAAAGAAGTATATTTATGCTCAAGGTTTTTACAAATGATATAGCTTATTGTAAAATGCTAATTACATAATCTACAGCAGGTTTCTTCAAACTTCTTTTCTAACACGCAGTGCAATCATATCACATACCTTTGCGGCCCTATTTTTTATGCTTGTTCTGATAATTTCGGAAGTAATATACAAGATAGCTGCTTTTCTTGGATAAGTGACTTAAATGTCTGCGTACTTTTTTCCTGATTGTCGTCAAACTTGAAAGTGTTGTAAAAGGTACTAACACACACATACACCACACTCTCATACAACACACACACCACACACACTCTAATACAGTATAACACACACACACACACACACTCTCATACAACACACACACACTCTAATACAGTATAACATACACACCATTTCATTCAACACATGCACACTCTAATACAGTGTAACACGCACTCATACAACACACACACCATACACATACTCATGCAACACATGCACACTCATACAACACACACCATACGCACACTCATACAACACACACACCATATGCACACGCATACAACACACACACCATACACACTCTCATACCACACACACACACACCCATACACTCTCATACAACACACACACACACTCTAATACAGACTTGAAAGTGTTGTAAACTTGAAAGTGATACTTGAAAGTGTTGTAAAAGGTAATAACACACACATTCACCACACTCTAATACTGTATAACACACACACACTCTTATACTGTATAACACACACACACACAACCCAGTAAATATGGTGTTGTGACCCAGTAATGGGTCACGACCCGTGGTTTGAAGAACCCTGATCTACAGTACTCTCTTTGTTAGTGACTGTGTTTATTGTCCCTTCAACAGTTCCCAGACACTTTCTGAATGTCCCAATTATCTGTATACAAACCAGAGATCCAAAGTTGTTTTCTTTATAGATACAATATATAGGCTGGGAATAGTACTCAGTATTTTACTCCTACAGTCATGTTTCCCGAGTGAGTAAAAATATCAAATTACAAGAAAATCACTTTGTTTCTCATTGTGCCAGAATAGCCTTGCAGTAGGTGGAAGTCAGTCACGGTCAACATGTCAGTGTCACCATGGAAAATAGTATCAGATTTACTGACTCAGTAGCCTTTTAAGCACCTGCACCTCAAGGTTCTGGAATTGTCATTGTGGTAACTGATGCTAAAGGAAAAGTGCCTGTGTTATTTCTGTTCTTAGAGAGGAAAATCTGTTACTGCACAAAAGCATCAAATGATCTTAAATCGTGCTCACTCTGTGGTGTAATGAAAGCCATAAACAACACCACAATTAAGTATTCATTAGGTTCTGGACTTTTTTTTCTTTACAGAATTGCTTTGATAAACACATTTTCACATCTTGGTAAAAGTACACGGATTAATACTTTCTGTCTCTAATTAGCATACATTATCCTTTCTAGCAAATGAAAAAAATAACGTTCTGTCATTGAATAGACTAAAGCAACAAGTTACACAGAGGAACTTGACTGTGATACTACAAGTGCTAGGAGTATTTAATTTCCATAACATTTACTGCATTTAAAGTGTCTTACTTTTGACAAATGTATTCCTGACAGTTATTTTCTCTGCAAGATGCAATTCCAAGTTAAACGCACACTGTGCTAAACATTTTTTTTATCTACATGAAAAAACAGATGTTAAACATGCTGCTTTTGTTTAGTTTAGTTTTTTTCCTTGATTTTTTTTTTTTTTTTAAAAAAGTAAAAGCTGTTAAAGGAACATTGTAAACTAACATGTTTTCTACTTTAATGTGTTCCCATTGGTCAGTTTTACATGCTGGAGTATGTTTAATTGGTTGCAAATGTTTCTTTTACCTTTATTTTATCATTTGAAATAACTATTTTTGTCTGTAGAAACTATCACCTACACTGAAAATATAAATAACCAATGTATTCTCTGTAGCAAAGCTATATAAACAGAAAACTTTAGCACTAATTTATCTCCCAGTGGTGGGGCAGTTTTTGAATCTGAAATAGCTGGTTGTGCTCAGCAATAATTAACATTTAAACACTTAAAGGGACAGTCTACACCTTAAAGTCTTAAAGGGACACTGAACCCAATTTTTTTCTTTCATGATTCAGATAGAGCATGCAATTTTAAGCAACTTTCTAATTTACTTCTATTATTAATTTTAATTCGTTCTCTTGCTATCTTTATTTGAAAAAGAAGGCATCTCTGTTAAGGAGCCAGCAAATGTTTGCTTCAGTACCATGGACAGCACTTGTTTATTGGTGCTGAGCAATCAGCAAGGACAACCCAGGTTGTTCACCAAAAATGGGCCGGCATCTAAACTTACATTCTTGCTTTTCAAATAAACATACCAGTAGAATGAAGAAAATTTGATAATAGGAGTAAATTAGAAAGTTGCTTAAAAATGCATGCTCTATGTGAATCACAAAAGAAAATTTTTGAGTACAGTATCCCTTTAACTTAGATAAAGCTGCAAATAACCTCCTGCCCCCTTTCTATATCATGCAGCAGGAACAGTAAAAGTACTGGGCTGCATATGGCATCCAATCACAAAAGGCTCACTAGACTATCAATGCTATTCAGCAGAGTGCCTAGATGCAGCCCAAATCATGTCATCAGTGGACTGAGCTTGGCAGCCATTTTAAAGTGGGCAGAAACAATATTCATTTTAAAATAACTTTTTACTGTTCTTGCTGCATGATATAGAAAAAGGTGCAGGAAGCTATATGCAGCTTCATCTAAGGTAAGACTTTAAGAGGACTAAGGTATAGACTGTCCCTTTAAAGTGAACGTTCGAGTTTGATTCATCAGTTATAATGAAAATGAGCTTTAACTTACTTTTTAATGTAGCACTGAAATTCAAATACCCTGTGCTCCTGCCACCTACGGTTTGATTTGTTCTCCATTTGGCGCTCTAGCTACAAACAAAAAATTATGTGAGTGCCCTATAGCTAGAGCGCCAAATGGAGAACAATTCATACTATTAGTTAACAAGAAAACTAGTTTTAAAGTGGGTGGCCGGAGCGTGGGGTATTTGAATTTTTAACGCTACATTAAAATAGCAAAATAAAGGGACATTAAACACCTCAAGGTATTAATATAAATTGTTTAATTACTTGATGGAAATCAACTTTGCAATATAGTTTTATTATTTATTTTGTTGTCCTATCCTGTAATTTAATTCTGAATATTGTGGGCTTTCCAATTCATGTTAAACATGAAAGTGCAGATACAGCTGTATTTCACACAGTCATTGGTTACACACTCTAGTAAGCCTTTTATAACCATTCCTAATTGGCCTCAGTGTAACCTAAGTTACAATATTGCGGCACCCGCTGCTTTGTGAACATTAATTTTACTTATTTTTTTTAATATTTAAACAACTAATACAATTTTAAAAAATACATGTACAAATTATTCTCGGGCTAATCTTTGCTCTAAATACATTATTCAAGCAATGATTTATATAGTGTTTAATGCCCCTTTAAAGTGTATCTTCATTACAACTGATTAATTAAACTCCATCTAAAATATTGCTAACATCCTGGATCCGTTTATACAAAGGGGAAAGTTTACCATCACTTTAGCTATGTTTATTCACAGATAACATTAGCAGGTCTGCTTTACCTGCAGGCTCAGCCCATTTTATGTCCCAAACAACAGGTGATGGTGTTAATGAGCAAATTAGCATTAATTGTTTTAATTACAAAAATAAACATGAAGGGAAATTTCCCCATAAATTTAAAGGACCATTAAATGTAGTAGAATAGCATAATCAATAAATGCATAATACAGTGACAATGCAAAAGGGTCTAATATAAATTTTAAATAAGTATTATATTTTTTTCTGACAAATTTTATGTTAGTTACATTTTCTGTGCCCCTGCATCATGTGAGAGCCATCAGCCAATCACAAAATGCATAAACATATATACTGTCAATCTTGCACATGCTCAGTAGTAGCTGATGCCTCTGAAAGTGCACATTTAAAAAGATTCTGCACATTTAGATAATAGAAGTGAATTTTAAAATTGTGTGCTCTATATGAATCATCCCTTTAAAGTTTAATTTTTACTTTAGTGTTCCTTTAAAGGGATAGTCTAGTCAAAATTAAACTTTCATGATTCAAATAGAGCAGGCAATTTTAAGCAGCTTTCTAAGTTACTCCCATTATCAATTCTTCGTTCTCTTGGAATCTTTATTTGAATGTAAGCTTAAGAAACCGGCCCATTTTTGGTTTAGCACCTGGGTAGTGCTTGGTGATTGGTGGCTACATTTAGACACCATCGGAAAGTGCTACCCAGGTGCTGAACCAAAAATGGGCTGGCTCCTATGCTTACATTCCTGCTTCTTTAAATAAAGATACCAAGAGAACTAAGAAAAATTGATAATAGGAGTAAATTAGAAAGCTGCTTAAAATTGCGTGCTCTATCTGAATCATGAAAGTTTAATTTCGACTAGACTATCCCTTTAAGTACAGTGTCCCTTCAAAAGCACTTATTTAAACATCGTTTTCTTAATAATCACTGTGATAATTCAATACATAGCAGACTTTTGTTAACAAAGGGAATTAGAAAATGTAAGACAAATATTTTCATGCCCTCTTTTTATCCAAAGCCCTAAACATGCAAAGGTTTGTTGTTTGGGATAGTTTTGTTTTATCTGTGCTTAATTCAACTTTTTTATTCAGATAAAATGAAACATATTTAATGTGAAGGTCAATTTTGATAATTTAGTGCCCGGTTTTTAATAATCCTATTAAAAACAAGGGCACTTGAATTCATCAAAATTGACATTTCACTTGTTTTCTTCAAAAACTTACCTTTTAATCCTGACAGCCGCTCCAGCACTTCCTCCGCCCGTCGCAAGCTGTCTTCGCGGGTCCAAAATGATGAATCCGGCTTCCTCCAATCACGGCGTTGCATCAGGCCAAGATTCCCCTGGGGGGGAAGCCGTAATTGGAGAAAGCCGTATTTGTCATTTCTGACGTCTGCAGAGGCTTCTGACGGCCGGGGGAATCGCTGGAGCGGCTGCCAGGATCAAAAGGTAAATTTATGAAGAAAACAAGTGAAAATGTCAATTTTGATGAATTAAAGTGCCCTTGTTTTTAATTGGATTATTAAAAACCGGGCACTAATTCATCAAAATTGACCTTCACTTTAAAAACCTCAGAATAGAATATTCATATTTATTCATCATCCAATCAGAAATTAGTTTGGTGGTGGGGGGAGGGGGCTGCAAAGGATACATTATTTACCATTGTTAAATTAACAATAGGGAATTTTACATAAAATGATTTTGCACAACTACTAATTAATCTGAAAAAATATTTTATATTCTAAAGAAGTGACTCATTTATTAGAATTAATAAGAGACTGTCTTCTGTCTTGCATGATCTCTGTATAAAGCAACAGATTTTGATAATAATGATTTACCAGACATAAAAAGACTCTGTGTTATGATTCTTGCATAAGTGTGTCATAAGGGGCAAATTAATCCTGTGGTTGCAGCAAGAAATAAATATAAAAACAAACTCAGGGCAAAGCATTAAAAAAAATTGCAGATAGAATTAGCATATCAAGAAAGAAATGGTAAATTAATGTAAACAGTGGCAATTTAAACAAAATTAAACAAATATTGTTAAAATAATAGCCCTTACAAAATTATTTAGCAGAGAACCTGCAGCAACATTGTCAAAGAAAAATGGTTGATTGATTTTTAACTAAATAATTAAAATAGTAAGAACAAAAATTGTAAAGATTAAAGATAGTTAAATGCATAAACATATTTACTCAGTATATTCTATGTTGTTAAACAACAGTAAAAAAAAATAGTAAAAAAATCACAAAGAAATGTAAATAATTTCTAGTGTCTTTACAACTATAATATTAGAATAGGGCCTGCTAAATATTATTTGGGAATTATAACCTTTGTCAATAAAGCAATAAAACAATGTAAAATTTAGTAAATTCCCTTGGCGTTGTAATTTTTGTTTAAAGGGAAAGTCTAATCAAAATTAAACTTTCATGATTCAGATATGACATGCAATTCACTTTTATAATCACATTTTCTTTGTTCTCTTGGTATTCTTTGTTTAAAGCTAAACCTAGGTAGGCTCATATGCCAAATTAAGCCCTTGAAGGCCGCCTCTTATCTCAATGCATTTGACAATTTTTCACAGGTAGAGGTCATTAGTTCATGTGTGCCATATAGATAACATTGTACTCACGCCAGTGAACTTACTTATGAGAGAGCACTGATTGGCTAAAATGCAATTCTGTCAAAAGAAGGGTGCAGTCTGCAGAGGCTTAGATACAAGGTAATCACAAAGGTAAAAAGTATATTACTATAACGGTTGGTTATGCAAAACTGGGGAATGGGTAATAAAGGGATTATCTATCTTTTTAAACAATATCAATTCTGGAGTTGCCATTTAAACGGACATTGTACTACAATGTTTGTTCTTCCCTTATGTGTTTCTATTGATTTGTTATACCAGCTGCAGAGTATTAAATGTATTGAAAATTGCTCCTATGGTTTTTTTTTGTATTGGAAATAAATAGTTTTGTGTATTGAAACAACCTCCCATTGTTCTCAAGATCATGCCCATTCAATGGGATGAGTCTGCGGGAAGAGTAGACCTGCTTATCTCTCTATACACACAAAGTCCAACACTTATGTACTGATATTTTCATAATGGGTGGTGGTTTCAGTCGACCTACAGGTTAACATTCTTCAATAAATTCCTTATTCTTTTTGGGGACCAAAACTTATTTATAAACACACACACACACACACACAGGCCCTTTATAATTTCCCTAGAAACATACAAAACACGTAAATGGATTGCTCTCTGAAACTAAATGGGTACACATTCCATGACCCTGCAAAACTCACAGACCTGGGTGCTTTCCAGCATGCGCAGCCGGCTACACAGCTTTCAGTGACTCAGGCAGTTAACCCCAGGCATGCCTGGATGCAAAGCCCATAAGGAAAATTATAAAATAAAAATAATATATATAATAATAATTATATATACTGTTTTAAAAAAAATGGTTCTAGAAGATAGTGATATATATATATATATATATATATATATATATATATATATTTATTTTTTACCTTTTTAATGGTTTTACTTTTCTACATCTGTCTCTTTAAGTTGAATAATTAAATGTTTTCTTTTTCTGGTCTACAGCCCTATTTCGGAATTATTGAAAGAACGTCTGTTGAGTCACATTTCTTTTCTGAAAAAACATCAACTATTAAACGAAGAACTTATTCCATCAAGTTTTTCCACCTTCTTCATGCTTGATGAGAAAATGAAAGCTTGCCAGGTTTGTATGCCCTGTTAGTTTTTTTTTTTTAAAAACGCCAGAGACTAATGACCTGTAGGAATGTACGTAGTTTAATGCATATTTTTTATAGTCAGTGTAGCGTGACGCTTCTTGTTTGGGGCGGGACACACAGAGATTAAAGGGACAGTAAATAGAAGGGACAGTAATTCGAAGACATTTCTGTTGTGTTATAGAATAACATATCAGCCATGTCTTAACGTTTTTAGAACAAACGATCATCCTTTTTACTGCAATTATTTTTAATAGCTGAATTCCACTCACCATTTTCCTTATTTTGAGGAGCCAATCTGTTTAGTTAAGCATAATGTAACAACTTTGCAATTTACTTTTATTTATTTATTCATTTAATTTAATTTTGTATTTATTATGACCCCATTTAATGTTATTTTAGCTCTTAAAATTGTGGATTTTCTTCTCAAAATTTAAAATGTACTCTGCTTACATTTCAGGGCTAACCATGCTACATATCCCTCTGATTGGTATCTGATAACAACTGCAAATCAATGCACTTTATAATATTATTATTACAAAGGCTAGCCTTGTAGACTCAGGCCTTGATTGGCCCTTCCAATTAAGGCAGATGATGGGTAGAGTTTTTCTACTGAAAAGCAATTGCAGCAAACAAGATGTTTGTCTTAAAGGGACAGTCAACACCAGAATTTTAGTTTTTTTTAAAAGATAGATAATCACTTAATTACCCATTCCCCAGTTTTGCATAACCAACACAGTTATAATAATACACGTTTTACCTCTATGATTACCTCTGCAGATTGCCCCCTTATTTCAGTTCTTTTTCCAGACTTGCATTTTAGCCAATTGGTGCTCACTCCTCTGTAAATTCACGTGCATGAGCTCAATGTTATCTATATGAAACACATGAACTAACGCCCTCTAGTGGTGAAAAACTGTCAAATGCAGAGGCGGCCTTCAAGGTCTAAGAAATTGCATATGAACCTCTTGGGTTTAGCTTTCAACTAAGAATACCAAGAGAACAAAGCAAAATCGGTGATAAAAGTAAATTGAAAAGTTGTTAAAATTACATGCCCTATTTGAATCATGAAAGTTTTTTTGGGACTTGACTGTCCTTTTAACCCTTTGAGTGCTAATGACGGCTTTGAGCCGTCACAGAGTTTCTCACTCTGGTGCTAATGACGCCTCAGAGCCCGTCATGAGCACTCTCCCACCTTGAGGGAGATCTGGGGACTCCTTACTGCTCCTACCCCGGCGATCGTGCCTGTAGAGTAACAGGCATCGCCGGGGCTTCACGTGGTGCGCGGTGACGTCATGCACAATTACGTGATGACGTCACCGCGGAACTTTATTTATACTTAACAATGTTAAGTATAGGAGGAGGGGGCATGCTGCTTAGAAGCCTGTATCTCAGGCATCTAAGCAGCTACAGACCCCCAAGACCCATTGTTGGATAGGTAATTGCCTATCCTTTCCAACAGTGTAAGTCTTGGGGGTCTGTAAAAAAAAAAAAAAGTTAAAAAAAAAAAATTAAATTTTTTTTAAAAAAATGATAATAATAATAAAAAAAATTAGCATCCAGCTGGGAAATGGCTTAGCAGCCAAAGGGTTAGAGAGTTTAATTTAGTTTGTTTGATATATGATTTTTCTTTTGTATTACAACAAAAATGTTGTGTAATTACTAAGGCCTAGATTTAGAGTTCGGCGTTAGCCGTGAAAACCAGCGTTAGAGGCTCCTAACGCTGGTTTTAGGCTACCGCCGGTATTTGGAGTCAGTGATTAAAGGGTCTAACGCTCACTTTTCAGCCGCGACTTTTCCATACCGCAGATCCCCTTACGTCAATTGCATATCCTATCTTTTCAATGGGATCTTTCTAACTCCGGTATTTAGAGTCGTGGCTGAAGTGAGCGTTAGAGCTCTAACGACAAAACTCCAGCCGCAGGAAAAAAGCAGGAGTTAAGAGCTTTCTGGGCTAACGCCGGTTCATAAAGCTCTTAACTACTGTACCCTAAAGTACACTAACACCTATAAACTACCTATGTACCCCTAAACCGAGGTCCCCCCACATCGCCGCCACTCGATTACATTTTTTTAACCCCTAATCTGACGACCGCCACCTACGTTATACTTATGTACCCCTAATCTGCTGCCCCTAACCCCGCCGACCCCTGTATTATATTTATTAACCCCTAACCTGCCCCCCACAACGTCGCCGCCAGCTACTTACAATAATTAACCCCTAATCTTCCGACCGCAAAGCGCCGCCACCTACGTTATCCTTATGTACCCCTAATCTGCTGCCCCTAACACCGCCGACCCCTATATTATATTTATTAACCCCTAATCTGCCCCCCTCAACGTCGCCGACACCTGCCTACACTTATTAACCCCTAATCTGCCGAGCGGACCTGAGCGCTACTATAATAAAGTTATTAACCCCTAATCCGCCTCACTAACCCTATCATAAATAGTATTAACCCCTAATCTGCCCTCCCTAACATCGCCGACACCTAACTTCAATTATTAACCCCTAATCTGACGACCGGAGCTCATCGCTACTATAATAAATGGATTAACCCCTAAAGCTAAGTCTAACCCTAACACTAACACCCCCCTAACTTAAATATAATTTAAATCTAACGAAATTAATTAACTCTTATTAAATAAATTATTCTTATTTAAAGCTAAATACTTACCTGTAAAATACATCCTAATATAGCTACAATATAAATTATAATTATATTGTAGCTATTTTAGGATTAATATTTATTTTACAGGCAACTTGGTAATTATTTTAACCAGGTACAATAGCTATTAAATAGTTAAGAACTATTTAATAGTTACCTAGTTAAAATAATAACAAAATTACCTGTAAAATAAATCCTAACCTAAGTTATAATTAAACCTAACACTACCCTATCAATAAATTAATTAAATAAACTACCTACAATTACCTACAATTAACCTAACACTACACTATCAATAAATTAATTAAATACAATTCCTACAAATAACTACAATTACATAAACTAACTAAAGTACAAAAAATAAAAAAGAACTAAGTTACAAAAAATAAAAAAATATTTACAAACATATGAAAAATATTACAACAATTTTAAACTAATTACACCTACTCTAAGCCCCCTAATAAAATAACAAAGACCCCCAAAATAAAAAAATGCCCTACCCTATTCTAAATTAATAGAGTTAAAAGCTCTTTTACCTTACCAGCCCTGAACAGGGCCCTTTGCGGGGCATGCCCCAAGAAAATCAGCTCTTTTGCCTGTAAAAAAAAACATACAATACCCCCCCCCCAACATTACAACCCACCACCCACATACCCCTAATCTAACCCAAACCCCCCTTAAATAAACCTAACACTAAGCCCCTGAAGATCTTCCTACCTTGTCTTCACCATCCAGGTATCACCGATCCGTCCTGGCATCCGGTGCTGAAGAGGTCCAGAAGAGGCTCCAAAGTCTTCCTCCTATCCGGCAAGAAGAGGACATCCGGACCGGCAAACATCTTCTCCAAGCGGCATCTTCGATCTTCTTCCATCCGGTGCGGAGCGGGTCCATCTTGAAGCAGCCGACGCGGATCCATCCTCTTCTTCCGGCGTCTCCCGACGAATGACGGTTCCTTTAAGGGACGTCATCCAAGATGGCGTCCCTCGAATTCCGATTGGCTGATAGGATTCTATCAGCCAATCGGAATTAAGGTAGGAAAATTCAATCAGCCAATCAGATTGAGCTCGCATTTTATTGGCTGATCGGAACAGCCAATAGAATGCGAGCTCAATCTGATTGGCTGATTGGATCAGCCAATAGGATTGAACTTGATTCTGATTGGCTGATTCCATCAGCCAATCAGAATATTCCTACCTTAATTCCGATTGGCTGATAGAATCCTATCAGCCAATCGGAATTCGAGGGACGCCATCTTGGATGACGTCCCTTAAAGGAACCGTCATTCGTCGGGAGACGCCGGAAGAAGAGGATGGATCCGCGTCGGCTGCTTCAAGATGGACCCGCTCCGCACCGGATGGAAGAAGATCGAAGATGCCGCTTGAAGAAGATGTTTGCCGGTCCGGATGTCCTCTTCTTGCCGGATAGGAGGAAGACTTTGGAGCCTCTTCTGGACCTCTTCAGCACCGGATGCCAGGACGGATCGGTGATACCTGGATGGTGAAGACAAGGTAGGAATATCTTCAGGGGCTTAGTGTTAGGTTTATTTAAGGGGGGTTTGGGTTAGATTAGGGGTATGTGGGTGGTGGGTTGTAATGTTGGGGGGGGGTATTGTATGTTTTTTTTTTACAGGCAAAAGAGCTGATTTTCTTGGGGCATGCCCCGCAAAGGGCCCTGTTCAGGGCTGGTAAGGTAAAAGAGCTTTTAACTCTATTAATTTAGAATAGGGTAGGGCATTTTTTTATTTTGGGGGTCTTTGTTATTTTATTAGGGGGCTTACAGTAGGTGTAATTAGTTTAAAATTGTTGTAATATTTTTCTTATGTTTGTAAATATTTTTTTATTTTTTGTAACTTAGTTCTTTTTTATTTTTTGTACTTTAGTTAGTTTATGTAATTGTAGTTATTTGTAGGAATTGTATTTAATTAATTTATTGATAGTGTAGTGTTAGGTTAATTGTAGGTAATTGTAGGTAGTTTATTTAATTAATTTATTGATAGGGTAGTGTTAGGTTTAATTATAACTTAGGTTAGGATTTATTTTACAGGTAATTTTGTTATTATTTTAACTAGGTAACTATTAAATAGTTCTTAACTATTTAATAGCTATTGTACCTGGTTAAAATAATTACCAAGTTGCCTGTAAAATAAATATTAATCCTAAAATAGCTACAATATAATTATAATTTATATTGTAGCTATATTAGGATGTATTTTACAGGTAAGTATTTAGCTTTAAATAGGAATAATTTATTTAATAAGAGTTAATTAATTTCGTTAGATTTAAATTATATTTAAGTTAGGGGGGTGTTAGTGTTAGGGTTAGACTTAGCTTTAGGGGTTAATCCATTTATTATAGTAGCGATGAGCTCCGGTCGTCAGATTAGGGGTTAATAATTGAAGTTAGGTGTCGGCGATGTTAGGGAGGGCAGATTAGGGGTTAATACTATTTATGATAGGGTTAGTGAGGCGGATTATGGGTTAATAACTTTATTATAGTAGCGCTCAGGTCCGCTCGGCAGATTAGGGGTTAATTATTGTAAGTAGCTGGCGGCGACGTTGTGGGGGGCAGGTTAGGGGTTAATAAATATAATATAGGGGTCGGCGGTGTTAGGGGCAGCAGATTAGGGGTACATAGGGATAATGTAAGTTGCGGCGGTTTACGGAGCGGAAGATTAGGGGTTAATAATATAATGCAGGGGTCAGCGATAGCGGGGGCGGCAGATTAGGGGTTAATAAGTGTAAGGGTAGGGGTGTTTAGACTCGGGGTACATGTTAGAGTGTTAGGTGCAGACGTAGGAAGTGTTTCCCCATAGGAAACAATGGGGCTGCGTTAGGAGCTGAACGCTGCTTTTTTGCAGGTGTTAGGTTTTTTTTCAGCTCAAACTGTCCCATTGTTTCCTATGGGGGAATCATGCACAAGCACATTTTTGAGGCTGGCCGAGTCCGTAAGCAACTCTGGTATCGAGAGTTGCATTTGCGGTAAAAATGCTCTACGCTCCTTTTTTGGAGCCTAACGCAGCATTTTTTGGGACTCTCGATACCAGAGTTAATTTTATGGTGCGGCCAGAAAAAAGCCTGCGTAGCGTTAACAGCCCATCTACCGCCAAACTCCAAATCTAGGCCAAAGTGTTTACTGTCCCTTTAAAGGGATACTAAACCAATTTTTTTTCTTTCATGATTCAGATAGAGCATGCAATTTTAAGCAACTTTCTAATTTACTCCTATTATTAATTTGTATTCGTTCTCTTGCTATCTTTATTTGAAAAAGAAGGCATCTAATCTAAGGAGCCAGACATTTTTTGTTCAGATCAATGGACAGCACTTGCTTATTTGTGCTGGCCAATCAGCAAGGACAGCCCAGGTTGTGAAACAAAAATGGGTCGGCTTCTAAACTTACATTCTTGCTATTCAAATAAAGATAGCAAGAGGATGAAGAAAAATTTATAATAGGAGTAAATTAGAAAGTTGCTTAAAATTGCAAGCTCTATTTGAATCATGACCGGAAAAAAATTGGTTCAGTGTCCCTTTAAGCTTAAAATTATATTATAAACATCTTCCTTGCTAATTTTTGTCTATAGTGCCTTCTACTGCCCAAAAGGAGCTGCTTTTCGTTCCTCCTGCGTGAGCTCTGAATTGGCCAGAAGCTTTTTAATAATAATTTTTTTTTAGTAAATGTATTTCTGTTTAACCCTTTTTGGAGCTGTTCAAGAATACGTTTTTAAGAGGTTGAAGATCATAAGAACAAAACTGATTTTTGTTTTCTCTCCATAAAATATTGTTTTAAGGTTATTTGTGTGAATTGGAATATCTGACCTGTTAACATTGTCCAAACCCATCTTATAAGTGCTGAGAAAGCCAGCTAACGTATGAATTGTGAATTGCTTAGAATTTACAAAATTGATTATTGGGCAATGTTACCCACTGTAATAAGTCTAATATCAAGATTTGAATTTACCTTTTAAAATAAAACTAGGCTGATTTTTAATATCCCACAGTTGTCTGCCTAACTCTGGAACTTTTATATAAGGTGGATTTGGTTGAAATCACTAGTCAGTAAGGCTAAATTTATATCATGGTTTTCTACATAAAGGTTTAATGTTGAGACTAAAAACTTTAGTTTTATTTTAGTTATATCCGAAAATTACTGATCTGGTTATATACCATTAGAAATATATAGTTAATTTATGAAATTATTGGGAGGTATTCATATTTGATCAGTTTTTCGGCTCTACTTTATTGGAAAGGGAAAAATAATAATTTTGTTAATAATAGCAATTTAAATAGTTTTATTTAACTAAAACAATTTCACTTTCATTTTTATGTCTTACCCCTCCCTCCTTAAGCTCAGGTCTCTTGGTAAGGGGTTGATTCTGTGTACATAGAATTGCAGTGGAACAATGGGATTAAAGGGACAGTAAAGTCAAAATTAAACTTTCATGATTCAGATAGAACATACAATGTTAACTTTAAAGTGCACATCTCTTATCTTATTTGCTTTGTTCTCGTGGTATTATTTGTTGAAAAGCATACTTAGGTAGGCTCAGGGGCAGCAATGCACTACTGAGAGCTAGATGGTGATTGGTGGCTGCACGTATATAAGCCTCTTGTCATTGATTAACCCAATGTATTCCACTAGCTCCTAGTAGTGTATTGTTGCTCCTTCAACAAATTATACTAAAAGAATTTGACAAAAGAAGTACATTTCAAAGTTTTTTTAAAGTTGTATGCTCTATCTGAATCATAAAAGTAGAGCTTCAGCAACTAATCGGCATAATAGATAATTATCAGTTATGAAAATAGTTGTCAACGTATTTCATAATCGATTAGTTGGTTTGCAATTAGTTGGTCTGTGCACAGCACCAGCTGCTTTACTCCAATGAGCTCCTGCACATGGTATTGTGTTATATGGTTATGCCCTTAGCCTAAAGGACGTCTACAGAAATTTTACAGACACCTAAGACAGAAAAGTTTACAACTACTCCTGTCTTATGTGCAACCCAGAAATAAAATAGGAGTCGTCATTTGGATTGTTTATATAAAATCAGGTGAATTGGGGGCATTCTGCTTAGAAGCCTGTATCTCGAGCATCTAAGCAGCTACAGACCCCCAAGACCCACCATCTGAAAGGTAATAGCCTAACCTTTAAAACAGTGTAAGTGTTGGGGGTCTTTAAAAAAACTAAAAAAATAAAATGTTAAAATGTTAAAATATTTTTTTTAAAAAAGCCTTAAAAAATCTTAGCACCCAGGTGGGAAAGTGCTTAGCACTCAAAGGGTTAATTATAAAAAAGTCTGCTGCTTAAAAAATTGGACCAACAGTTGTTTTAATGTAAAGTTTTAGTCGGAAGTTTATATTCATAACGCTCAGTATGTGGATTTTATTTTAAATATGGGAAAAAAATGTTTTTGTTTTTTTTATCCGATTAGTCGATTAATCGAAAAAATAATCGGCCAATTAAACGATTATGAAAATAATCATTAGTTGCAGCCCTACATAAAAGAAAATGTTTGTCTCCCTATAAGGTACAGTGGGGCAAAAAAGTATTTGGTCAGCCACCAATTGTGCAAGTTCTCCCACTTAAGAAAATGTGAGAGGCCTGTAATTTTCATCATAGGTATACCTCAACTATGAGAGACAAAATGTGGAAACAAATCTAGACAATCACATTGTCTGATTTGGAAATAATTTATTTGCATATTATGGTGGAAAATAAGTATTTGGTCACCTACAAACAAGCAAGATTTCTGGCTCTCACAGACCAGTATCTTCTTCTTTAAGAGGCTCCTCTGTCCTCCACTCATTACCTGTATTAATGGCACCTGTTTGAACTTGTTATCAGTATAAAAGACACCTGTCCACAACCTCAAACAATCACACTCCAAACTCCACTATGGTGAAGACCAAAGAGCTGTCGAAGGACACCAGAAACAAAATTGTAGACCTGCACCAGGCTGGGAAGACTGAATCTGCAATAGGCAAGCAGCTTGGTGTGAAGAAATCAACTGTGGGAGCAATAATTAGAAAATGGAAGACATACAAGACCACTGATAATCTCCCTCGATCTGGGGCTCCACGCAAGATCTCACCCTGTGGGGTCAAAATGATCACAAGAACGGTGAGATAACATCCCAGAATCACATGGGGGGACCTAGTGAATGACCTGCAGAGAGTTGGGACCAACGTAACAAAGGCTACCATCAGTAACACACTACGCCGCCAGGGACTCAGATCCTGCAGTGCAAGACGTGTCCCCCTGCTTAAGCCAGTACATGTCCGGGCCCGTCTGAAGTATGCTAGAGAACATTTGGATGATGCAGAAGCGGATTGGGAGAATGTCATATGGTCAGGTGAAACCAAAGTAGAACTGTTTGGTAGAAACACAACTCGTCGTGTTTGGAGGAGAGAGAATGCTGAGTTGCAACCAAAGAACACCATACCTACTGTGAAGCATGGGGGTGACAACATCATGCTTTGGGGCTGTTTCTCTGCAAAGGGAACAGGACGACTGATCCCTGTACATGAAAGAATGAATGGGGCCATGTATCGTGAGATTTTGAGTGCAAACCTCCTTCCATCAGCAAGGGCATTGAAGATGAAACAATGATCCCAGCATGACAATGATCCCAAACACACCGCCCGGGCAACGAAGGAGTGGCTTTGTAAGAAGCATTTCAAGGTCCTGGACTCCAGATCCCAACCCCATAGAAAACCTGTGGAGGGAGTTGAAAGTCCGTGTTGCACAGTGACAGCCCCAATACATCACTGCTCTAGAGGAGATCTGCATGCAGGAATGGACCAACATACCAGCAACAGTGTGTGACAACCTTGTGAAGACTTACAAAAAACGTTTGACCTCTGTCATTGCCAATAAAGGATATATAACAAAGTATTGAGATGAACTTTTGATATTGGCCAAATACTTATTTTCCACCATAAAATGCAAATACATTCTTTCCAAATCAGACAATGTGATTGTCTGGATTTGTTTCCACATTTTGTCTCTCATAGTTGAGGTATACCTATGATGAAAATTACAGGCCTCTCTCATCTTCTTAAGTGGGAGAACTTGCACAATTGGTGGCTGACTAAATACTTTTTTGCCCCACTGTATATATCTCAACTTTGTATGTATACACAAATAGTCCTGAGAACTACAAAACTAAGAATATGTGATAATATCTTCTGGCCAAAATGGCCAAGATAATCTTACAGAAACCTCTGGGAGAGCATGACATTGTAAATGGATTAATGGGATTAATTTACCAAAAAAATAAACATTACAGCCGTTACAATACAGCCTTGTGCCACATAATTAAAAACAAAGCCTTATTTTAGGGTTAATTGGATTATTAAAAAAAAAATGTTTTTATTTATTTTAAAAAAAAATCCTATTTGTCCACTATGTTAGCTAGGCATACGGAATCACTTTCATTTTACTGAAATAAACATGCAGTGACATTGTAAGGAAATCACTACTGCATTTGTAAAAAAAATAAAATAAATGTAATTTATTATTAATAGTGCACTTATGCAGAAATAATGTTAATTCTTATATTAACCCCTAAACTGCCATAACAGCCACCTCGAAAATCTGAAAGCCTCCATTGCCCACCCCCACCGTGGGACTCATACAAGGTGGGCTACCTTGGTAGGGCCTTTGTGCGTGTTCACGGCAACGTGCAATCTTAACCTCTGACGTAGTTGTATATGTCACCTACACAGCTACAGCACTGCAAGAACCCAGCCTGATTGTTGACAATGCGCAAATCCAGGACTACGTTCTGGTCGAATCATAGGTATTAAAAGTTGTGCGCATGCGACTATGTGTTTCCTCCAATGCACATGTGGACAGAGCGCACACTGCAATGATTAATATTCAAATCAGAAGAATTTTAATTGGCCGTGATTGGCCGCATTATTCGCTTGTGGAACAGCCTTTTTTATTTGGCTGTCGTTTGTGACAAAGTCAAGGAAATAGCATTAATTTTAAACTATTCAAAAGTTTTGTTTTTAAAAAAATAGTGAGTTTTATTTTTTATATTTTATTTCATAATATATGTTCTTGGTATATGCAAATTTGAACAGTTTTATAATCCTTTAATAGAGTAGGGATTTATTACGATGTAGGTTGTGGCAATTTAGGGGTTAAATAGCGTAGGTAGTTTTATAAAATATTTTTAAGGCATTTCATTTGTTTGAAATGAATGAAATGTTTAACTAAAGTCGGACAACCTGAAAGGTCTCAAAATTTCAGAACAAATGATTCGTCCGAACCGAAATTTTGTCAAAATAACATTTATAATAATTTATATCAGATTAGGACATGCACAGAACAATTTCTGAGATCATAATTACAGGAAAATAATTTTTTCCATTGTGATCTTATAGTTCTATGTTTAACAAACTTAAAAATAAAGACTTATACCTTGATCTACTACTGACAGTATCATATAATAAGTATTTATCAAGACTCCAAATAACTCATCTTATAATTTCTAAATGTGTTTTCCGAGTCTTATTGTACTATTCTTTGGAGTCTTATTGTATTATTCTTTGGTATCATTGTCATTTGTACTTCTGAGGTCTATGATGTTTGCTAATAGCATATTAAGTGTGCTTCACTTAGTAATAGAGTAGTGTATCCTTGGAATATACCCTTTAGAGCGAAGAAGATTAACCTTGTGTCTGTGCCTTTTGTAAGGCATGCTGTAGCTGTGAAATTCTTCTTACCCTTTTTGTATAGTGGATGGTGGTTAGCTTAATTATAGTAGGTATAAGATCCTTATTCAACCTTGAAATAAATACATGGGCTTTGAATTAAGTGGTTATTTGTTTTTGTTGTGGAAATTCCCTGCTACTTATTTCAGTGCATATCTTGATTTTAAAGGGACAAAAAACTCACATAATCTTCCGATAAAGGGCCAGATTATAAATCGAGTACAGCTGATAGCGCCCGCTGTATTTTTGTGTAACTGGCCTTGCACAGACGATAACGCTCAGCCTTGTGCAAGCAATATTTTAACGGCCATTATACTTCTGCACTCACAATATACATGTTATGGCCAAAAGAACGTGGACACCCCTACTAATTATTGAGTTTAGGTGCTTCAGCCACACCCATTGCTAATAGGAGCATATAACCCAACACATAGCCATGAAATATCTATAGACAAATATTGGCAGTACACTGAGCTGTACTGAAGAGCTCATTAACTTTAAACATGGCACTGTCATTGGATGCCACCATTACCACAAGTCAGTTTGGGAAATTCCTGCTCTACTAGACCTGCCCAAGTCAACTCTAAGTGATATCATTTTGAAGTAAAAAGCATCTAGGAGCAACAACAGTACAGCCACAAAGTAGTAGACCATGCAAGTTCACAGAATGGGGCCAAGTTCTGTAGCACTTAGCACGTAACAATCACCTATTATCTGTTGCATCACTTACGGAGTCCCAAACTGCCTCTGGAAGGAACATCAGCTAAAGAACCGAGTGTTGCTTTATAAAATAGGTTTCCATAGATAAGCAGCTATTCACAAGCCTTGCATCAATATGCGCAATGCCAAGCGTCACCTAAAATGGTGTAAAGCATGCCGCCACTGGACACAGTGGAAATGTGTTCTCTGGAGTGATCGATCCTGCCTTTACTATCTTGCAGTCTATTGGAAGAATCTAAGTGTGGCAGATGCCAGGTGAATGCTACATTTTAGACCAGGGTTCTTCAAACCACTGGTCGGGATCCATTACTGGGTTTCAACACCATGTTTACTGGGTCGTGACTTGAGTGTGTGTTGTAGGAGAGTGTGTGTGATGTGGGTTTTATATGAGTGTGTGGTGTGTGTGTTATATGAGAGTGTGGGTGTTGTATGAGAGTAAGTGTGGTGTGTGTGTTGTATGAGAGTGTGTGGTGTGAGTGTTGTTTGAGGGTGTGTTGTGTTGTATGAGAGTGTGGGTGTTGTATGAGAGTAAGTGTGGTGTGAGTGTTGTATGAGGGTGTGTTGTGTTGTATGAGAGTGTGTGTGTGTTGTATGATTATGTGTGGTGTGTGTATGTTGTATGAGTGGGTGTTGTATGAGGGTGTGTGGTGTGATTGTTGTATGAGAGTGTTGTGGTGTGTGTGTGTTGTATTAGAGTGTTGTTGTGTGATTGTTGTATGAGAGTGTGTGTGTTATTAACTTTTACAATACTTTCAAGTTTGACTACCATCAGGAATAAAGTATTCACACATTTTAGTCACTTTGCCAAAAATTGCAGCTATCTTGACTATACTAAGCATAAAAATAGGGTCGTGAAGGTATGTGGTATTATGGCACTGGGTCTTGGGGAAAAAAAGTTTGAAGAACCCTGTTTTAGACAAATGTATGCTTCCAGTAGTTTGAGAAAAGGCCCTTTCCTGTTCCAGCATGATTGTGTCCCTGTGAATAAAGCAAGGTTCATGTAGATACAGTTTGACAAATTTGGTCTGGAGGAACTCGAGTTGCCTGAATTTTGCTGATGGAGTGCCTTTATCATAGTTTAAGTATGATACAATTTATTTGTACCTACAACATTATATACAGTGATTGGTTGCCTCATAGGACAAGCTAATTTACAAATGTCCCTAATTAGTCCCAACAAAGGAGACCAGGATATTGGATATGCCCAGTCTTTTCAACTGAAGTATCCCTGAATTACTTTTCATTTATAAAACCTTATAAATGTTGCTATAATTAGTATTGAACTTCAAAAATATGTGCTCATGCAAGTTATATTGCAACTTTATTATACTTTGTTCTAAAATATCTTTAAAACTATATTAGTATACACCTGTGTTAAAATTATGTTCAAGGCCATCATGTGCTTAAAATACGAATGGCCACTTGCTGAATAGACTGGGCAGCACCACATTAGTATGTTGAATAAACCTAAATAGAAAATATAATAAAAAATAAAGATTATTCAGAAATGGACTTTCTTGTGTAATAATTTGTTAGAATCTTTGTTGTTTATTAAACCAATATTAATTTCTCTGAATACACTTAACCCCATACAAAGGGTTTACACACCATGCGTGTGCTCCTGTGCCATTCCTGAAACAATTATTCAGTTAATAGAATATTTTATATAATGTTATTGTTGCCCTTAAAGGACCACTCTGTCATGCTGATTGAGTTAAAATAATAGACTGGAAGCTTTAAAAGGAGGGTGGTGCTTGAAATCATTGTTCTTTCTCTGTTAACCATGGTTACCTGCAAGGAAACTTTTGCAGTCATCATTGCTTTGCACAAAAAGGGATTGACAGGCAAGGATATTGCTGCTACTAAGATTGCTCCTAAATCAACCATTTATCAGATCATCAAGAACTTCAAGGAGAGAGGTTCAATTGTTGTGAAGAAGGCTTCACGGTGCCCAAGAAAGTCCAGCAAGCGCCATGACCGTCTCCTAAAGTTGATTCAGCTGCAGGATCAGGATATCACCAGTGCAGAGCACAGTGAGGTGAAGACTTTTGGAGAATGGCCTGGTGTCAAGAAGGGCAGCAAAGAAGCCACTTCTTTCCAGGAAAAACATCAGGGACAGACTGATATTCTGCAAAAGGGACAGGAATTGGACTGCTGAGGACTGGGGTAAAGTTATTTTCTCTGATAAATCCCCTTTCCAATTGTTTGGGGCATCCGGAAAAGACCTTGTCCGGAGAAGAAAAGGTGAGCGCTAACATCAATTCTGTGTCATGCCAACAGTAAAGCATCCTGAGACCATTCATGTGTGGGTTTGCTTCTCAGCCAAGGGAGGCTCACTCACAATTTTGCCTAAGAACACAGCCATGAATAAAGAATGGTACAAAAACATCCTCCAAAAGCAACTTCTCCCAAGCATCCAAGAACAGTTTGGTGACGAACAATGCCTTTTCCAGCACGATGGAGCACCTTGCCATAAGGCAAAAGTGATAACTAAGTGACTTGGGGAACAAAACATCGAAATTTTGGGTCCATGGCCAGGAAACTCCCCAGACCTTAGTCCCATTGAGAACTTGTGGTCAATCCTCAAGAGGCAGGGGGAAAAAACAAAACACATATTCTGACAAACTCCAAGCATTAGTTATGCAAGGATGTGCTGCCATCAGTCAGGATGTGGCCCAGAAGTTGATTGACAGCATTCCAGGACGAATTGAAGAGGTCTTCAAAAAGAAGGGTCAACACTGCAAATATTGACTCTTTGCCTGAACTTAATGTAATTGTCAATAAAAGCCTTTGACACTTATGAAATGCTTGTAATTATACTTCAGTATACTATAGTAACATCTGACAAAAAAGATCTAAAAACACTGAAGCAGAAGACTTTGTGAAAATGAATATTTTGTTTCATTCTCAACATTTTTGGCCAGGACTGTACTTAAATGTTAGACAGAATTATAAATTCAGTATGTAGCCTGAAAATAATATGAGGAAGTATTTTTTTTGTACTAGTTGCATAAAGCAGTGGGCGTGGCCATGTTTCATGGTCTGCTAAGGCCAATTATGGACAGCTCTAAATGGGTCAGTAGAGTGTACAACCAATGACTGTTTAAAATATAGGTGTTTCAGGTCTCGAGTCTGCACTTCCACTTCTAACAGGAACTGGAAAGCCTGCAATTATTGGAATTAAATTACAAGAAAAGAGAACAAAATAAATAACCCAATGACTTTCACTACATTTAATGGGGCAAAATGTTAAAAAATAAAATAAAAAATGAAGTACTTTATATCACTAAAGCAATTTATTTGCACATATTATTATTATTATTTTTTTTACACATCGCCTGGAGCACTCTTTTTCCATTTTTTAATATGTACAAGCCACTGATTAAATAGGGAAGAATATATTAGTAAATATAAGGTTTCTAGAGATATAGAGCAGTTTATTTATTTATTTGAATTTTATGTGCATTTAAATATTTCTAATTATTATAGCCTGCCATACAAAGATTTTTTTATCACCTAAATTGATAATTTTACTTATTAAACTTCTGACAGAAAGGAATATTTTCTTTGCAAGGAATTTGCTGAACTCATGCATATCTGCTGCCTAGCTTTATCTTTTTGACTTATTAGTACGTTATAATTAGTTTGCGGCGAAGAAGCAAGAAAAAAAAAAATTGTCTTTTTTTTACATCAGCAATTAGGTGATCATTTCACTGCCAGAAACTTTAGATAAAGAGGTTGATTCTATAGCCTGTCTTCTAGACTTTGGTTAATTTGTGCATATATGTGTGAAATTTATAACAATTTGAAATAAATATTACAGGCAAGTGTGTTTGTAGAGATTTTTAATAATACAAATGCAGTTGAATTTAAGGAAATGCACTTACATTTTCTTATGACTAAAAATTCCCCCATTAGCTGCTAACATTAGTGCTTTTATATATATGCATCAGACGCTAATTTAATAAATTAGTGATTATACCGGGGGAGGGTGATTTTTTAAATGAATTTAAACAAAATATTGTATAAAAAGTATAATTTTTTATTTAAAAGTATTTCTGTACATACAGTGCAAAGGTAAAGATTGGATAAAGCCTCTTACCTTTGGGGGAAAATTATGCTTGTTCCACGCTTCTAAAAAGGCCAGAAAGCAAATTCTGTAGCTTACAAATGCTGCAAATCAAATAGTCTGTTTAAGAAATTTGCAGTATTTTGAGATTTTACTATTTTAAACTTTGTTTTTGTTTTTTTTGTTTTTTTTAAAGGGATACTAACCCTACATTTTTTCATGCAATTTTAAGCAACTTTCTAATTTACTCCTATTATCAATTTTTCTTTGTTCTCATGTTATCTTGATTTGAAAAAGCAGTAATAAAAGGTTAGGAGCAGGCCCATTTTTAGTTCACCACCTTGGTAGAGCTTGCTGATTGGTTTGCTACATTTAGCCACAAATCAGGGGCCTCCGATATGCAGTCGCCCGCAAAAGCCGGTGACGCAGTTTTTTGCTCGGGTTTGGCTTCCTATATACAGCGCCTCATATAAATGCGGCACGTATATTTCACCCGGCGGACGTAGTTTTTCCCCCCATAGACTAACATATAAAACCCGCGCAATTTGGTATCCAATATCCAGCGCAAGGCCTTACATGGCGAAAATGGAGAAAACTTACTCCATTTTCACCTTGCCATAAAATGCAGCCGTAGCAGGCCTTGCGCCTGAGTATGGGAGCACCGTAACTCCCTAACATGCCTAAAAAAAAAACCTAACACCTAACGCATGCGCAATGTCTATCTACCTGTCAACCGCAATCCCCCACCGCAATACCTAATAAACAGCTAGATTTAGAGTTTTGCCGGTAACGACCCGCATATCTAACGCTGGCTTTTTTTTCCCCGCACCTTTTAAATACCGCTGGTATTTAGAGTTCACAAAAGGGCTGCGTTAGGCTCCAAAAAGGGAGCGTATAGCATATTTACCGCCACTGCAACTCTAAATACCAGCGGTGCTTACGAACGCGGCCAGCTTAAAAAACGTGCTCGTGCACGATTCCCCCATAGAAAACAATGGGGCATTTTGAGCTGAAAAAAAACCTAAAACCTGCAAAAAAGCAGTGTTCAGCTCCTAACGCAGCCCCATTGTTTCCTATGGGGACACACTTCCTATGTCTGCACCTAACACCCTAACATGTACCCCGAGTCTAAACACCCCTAACCTTACACTTATTAACCCCTAATCTGCCGCCCCTGCTATCGCTGACCCCTGCATATTTTTTTTAACCCCTAATCTGCCGCTCCGTACACCGCCGCAACCTACGTTATCCCTATGAACCCCTAATCTGCTGCCCCTAACACCGCCGACCCCTATATTATATTTATTAACCCCTAATCTGCCATCCCCCACCATCGCCTCCACCTACCTACAATTATTAACCCCTAATCTGCCAACTGGACCTCACCGCTACTATGATAAAGTTATTAACCCCTAATCCGCCTCACTCCCACCTCAATAACCTTATAATAAATAGTATTAACCCCTAATCTACCCTCCCTAACATCACCAACACCTAACTTCAAGTATTAACCCCTAATCTGCCGACCGGACCCCGCCGCTACTATAATAAAGTTATTAACCCCTAAAGCTAAGTCTAACCTTAACACTAACACCCCCCTAAGTTAAATATAATTATTATCTAACGAAATAAATTATTTCTTATTAAATAAATTAATCCTATTTAAAACTAAATACTTACCTGTAAAATAAACCCTAATATAGCTACAATATAAATAATAATTATATTGTAGCTATCTTAGGATTTATTTTTATTTTACAGGCAACTTTCAATTTATTTTAACTAGGTACAATAGCTATTAAATAGTTATTAACTATTTAATAGCTACCTAGTTAAAATAAAGAGAAATTTACCTGTAAAATTAAAAACTAACCTAAGTTACAATTACACCTAACACTACACTATACTTAAATAAATTATTCCTATTTAAAACGAAATACTTACCTGTAAAATAAACCCTAAGATAGCTACAATGTAATTAATAATTACATTGTAGCTATTTTAGGATTTATATTTATTTTACAGGTAACTTGGTATTTATTTTAGCTAGTTAGAATAGTTATTAAATAGTTATTAACTATTTAATAACTACCTAGCTAAAAGAAATACCAAAATAAAAAAATGCCCTACCCTATTCTAAATTAAAAAAGTTCAAAGCTCTTTTACCTTACCAGCCCTTAAAAGGGCCTTTTGCGGGGCATGCCCCAAAGAAAACTGCTCTTTTGCCTGTAAAAGAAAAATACAACCCCCCCCAACATTAAAACCCACCACCCACATACCCCTAATCTAACCCAAACCCCCCTTAAAAAAACCTAACACTACCCCCCTGAAGATCATCCTACCTTGAGTCTACTTCAGCCAGCCGACCATCGATGGAACCGAAGAGGAGATCCGGAGCAGCAGAAGTGATCCTCCAAGGGGCGCTGAAGAAGTCTTCCATCCGGGCGATGTCATCTTCCAAGTGGCGCTGAAGAAGTCTTCCAAGCGGGGTCTTCAATCTTCTACTTCAGGATCCATCTTCATTCCGCCGACGCGGAACATCCTTCTTCCCCGACGGACTACCGACGAATGAAGGCTCCTTTAAGGGACGTCATCCAAGATGGCGTCCCTCGAATTCCGATTGGCTGATAGGATTCTATCAGCCAATCGGAATTAAGGTAGGAAAAATCTGATTGGCTGATGGAATCAGCCAATCAGATTCAAGTTCAATCCGATTGGCTGATCCAATCAGCCAATCAGATTGAGCTTGCATTCTATTGGCTGTTCCGATCAGCCAATAGAATGCAATCTCAATCTGATTGGCTGATTGGATCAGCCAATCGGATTGAACTTGAATCTGATTGGCTGATTCAATCAGCCAATCAAATTTTTCCTACCTTAATTCCGATTGGCTGATAGAATCCTATCAGCCAATCGGAATTCGAGGGACGCCATCTTGGATGACGTCCCTTAAAGGAACCGTCATTCGTTGTCTAGTCGTCGGTGGAGAAGGATGTTCCGCGCCGGAGGTCTTGAAGATGGAGCCGCTCCTCGTTGGATGGATGAAGATTGAAGATGCTGCTTGGATGAAGATATCTGCCGGTCCGGATGTCCTCTTCTGCCCGGATAGGATGAAGACTTCTGCCGCTCCAGATGTCCTCTTTTGGTCCATCGGTGCCCGGCTAAAGGTAGGGTGATCTTCAGGGGGGTAGTGTTATGTTTATTTAAGGGGGGTTTGGGTTAGAGTAGGGGTATGTGGGTGGTGGGTTTTAATGTTGGGGGGGTTGTATTTTTTTTAAAGGCAAAAGAGCTGATTACTTTGGGGCATGCCCAGCAAAAAGCCCTTTTAAGGGCTGGTAAAAGAGCTGGTTACTTTTTCATTTAGAATAGGGTAGGGACCTTTATTATTTTGGGGGGCTTTTTTATTTTATTACGGGACTTAGAGTAGGTGTAATTAGCCTAATATTCTTGTAATCTTTTTTTATTTTTTGTAATTTAGTGTTTGTTTGTTTTTGTAATTTAGTTTAGTTTATTTAATTGTATGTAATTGTAGGTAATTTATTTAATTAATTTATTGATAGTATAGTGTTAGGTTTAATTGTAACTTAGGTTAAGATTTATTTTACAGGTAATTTTGTTATTGTTTTAACTAGGTAGCTATTAAATAGTAAATAACTATTTAAAAGCTATTGTACCTAGTTAAAATAAATACAAAGTTGCCTGTAAAATAAATATAAATCCTAAAATAGCTACAATATAATTATTCGTTATATTGTAGCTATATTAGGGTTTATTTTACAGGTAAGTATAGTTTTAAATAGGAATACTTTAGTTAATAATATTTAATTTATTTCGTTAGATTAAAATTATATTTAATTTAGGGGGGTGTTAGGGTTAGACTTAGCTTTAGGGGTTAATACATTTATTAGAGTAGCAGCGAGGTCCGGTCGGCAGATTAGGGGTTAATAAGTGTAGGTAGGTAGCGGCGACGTTGGGGGGGCAGATTATGGGTTAATAAATATTATGTAGGTGTCGGTGATGTTAGGGGCAGCAGATTATGGGTACATAGGGATAATGTAGGTTGCGGCGGTGTCCGGAGCAGCAGATTAGGGGTTTATTGTGTAATGCAGGGGTCAGCGATAGCGGGGGCGGCAGATTAGGGGTTAATAATTGTAAGGTTAGCGGTGTTTAGACTCGGGGTTCATGTTAGGGTGTTAGGTGCAGACTTAGAAACTGTTTCCCCATAGGAAACAATGGGGCTGCGTTAGGAGCTGAACTCTGCTTTTTTGCAGGTGTTAGGTTTTTTATCAGCCCAAACTGCCCCATTTTTTCCTATGGGGGAATCGTGCACAAGCACGTTTTTCCAGCTAGCTGCTACCGTAAGCAACGCTGGTATTTAGAGTTGAAGTGGCGGTAAATATGGCTGTACGCTCCCTTTTTGGAGCCTAACGCAGCCCTTCAGAGATCTCTAAATACCAGTGTTGTTTAGAAGCAGCGCTAGAAAAAAACATAATTTATGTAAGAACTTACCTGATAAATTCATTTATTTCATATTAGCAAGAGTCCATGAGCTAGTGACGTATGGGATATACATTCCTACCAGGAGGGGCAAAGTTTCCCAAACCTCAAAATGCCTATAAATACACCCCTCACCACACCCACAAATCAGTTTAACGCATAGCCAAGAAGTGGGGTGATAAGACAAAAGTGCGAAAGCATAAAAAATAAGGAATTGGAATAATTGTGCTTTATACAAAAAAATCATAACCACCACAAAAAAGGGTGGGCCTCATGGACTCTTGCTAATATGAAAGAAATGAATTTATCAGGTAAGTTCTTACATAAATTATGTTTTCTTTCATGTAATTAGCAAGAGTTCATGAGCTAGTGACGTATGGGATAATGAATACCCAAGATGTGGATCTTCCACGCAAGAGTCACTAGAGAGGGAGGGATAAAATAAAGACAGCCAATTCCGCTGAAAATAATCCACACCCAAAATAAAGTTTAAATCTTATAATGAAAAAAACTGAAATTATAAGCAGAAGAATCAAACTGAAACAGCTGCCTGAAGTACTTTTCTACCAAAAACTGCTTCAGAAGAAGAAAACACATCAAAATGGTAGAATTTTGTAAAAATATGCAAAGAAGACCAAGTTGCTGCTTTGCAAATCTGATCAACCGAAGCTTCATTCCTAAACGCCCAGGAAGTAGATACTGACCTAGTAGAATGAGCTGTAATCCTTTGAGGCGGAGTTTTACCCGACTCGACATAAGCATGATGAATCAAAGATTTTAACCAAGACGCCAAAGAAATGGCAGAGGCCTTCTGACCTTTCCTAGAACCGGAATAGATAACAAATAGACTAGAAGTCTTTCGGAAATATTAGTAGCTTCAACATAATATTTCAAAGCTCTAACTACATCCAAAGAATGCAACGATCTTTCCTTAGAATTCTTAGGATTAGGACACAATGAAGGAACCACAATTTCTCTACTAATGTTGTTAGAATTCACAACCTTAGGTAAAAATTTAAAAGAAGTTCGCAACACCGCCTTATCCTGATGAAAAATCAGAAAAGGAGATTCACAAGAAAGAGCAGATAAATCAGAAACTCTTCTAGCAGAAGAGATGGCCAAAAGAAACAAAACTTTCCAAGAAAGTAATTTAATGTCCAGCGAATGCATAGGTTCAAACGGAGGAGCTTGAAGAGCCCCCAGAACCAAATTCAAACTCCAAGGAGGAGAAATTGACTTAATAACAGGTTTTATACGAACCAAAGCTTGTACAAAACAATGAATATCAGGAAGACTAGCAATCTTTCTGTGAAAAAGAACAGAAAGAGCAGAGATTTGTCCTTTCAAGGAATTTGCAGACAAACCTTTATCCAAACCATCCTGAAGAAACTGTAAAATTCTAGGAATTCTAAAAGAATGCCAAGAAAAAAGATGAGAAAAACACCAAGAAATGGAAATCTTCCTGACTCGATAATATATCTTCCTAGATACAGATTTACGAGCCTGTAACATAGTATTAATCACGGAGTCAGAGAAACCTCTATGACTGAGAATCAAGCGTTCAATCTCCATACCTTCAAATTTAAGGATTTGAGATCCTGATGGAAAAAAGGACCTTGTGATAGAAGGTCTGGTCTTAACGGAAGAGTCCACGGTTGGCAAGTGGCCATCCGTACAAGATCCGCATACCATGCTGGAGCCACCAGCAGAACAAACGAGCACTCCTTTAGAATCTTGGAAATTACTCTTGGAAGAAGAACTAGAGGCGGAAAGATATAGGCAGAATGATACTTCCAAGGAAGTGACAATGCATCCACTGCCTCCGCCTGAGGATCCCTGGATCTGGACAGATACCTGGGAAGCTTCTTGTTTAGATGAGAAGCCATCAGATCTATTTCTGGAAGTCCCCACATTTGAACAATCTGAAGAAATACCTCTGGGTGAAGAGACCATTCGCCCGGATGTAACATTTGGCGACTGAGATAATCCGCTTCCCAATTGTCTATACCTGGGATATAAACCGCAGAAATTAGACAGGAGCTGGATTCCGCCCATACCAGAATTCGAGATACTTCTTTCATAGCCAGAGGACTGTGAGTCCCTCCTTGATGATTGACATATTGTGACAGTTGTGACATTGTCCGTCTGAAAACAAATGAACGGCTCTCTCTTTAGAAGAGGCCATGACTGAAGAGCTCTGAAAATTGCACGGAGTTCCAAAATATTGATTGGTAATCTCACCTCCTGAGATTCCCAAACCCTTTGTGCTGTCAGAGACCCCCAAACAGCTCCCCAACCTGTCAGACTTGCATCTTGTTGAAATCACAGTCAAGGTTGGAAGAACAAAAGAAGCCTTCTGAACTAAACGATGGTGGTCTGACCACCACGTCAGAGAGTGTCGTACAATCGGTTTTAAAGATATTAATTGAGATATCTTTGTGTAATCCCTGCACCACTGGTTCAGCATACAGAGCTGAAGAGGTCGCATGTGAAAATGAGCAAAGGGAACCGCGTCCAATGCAGCAGACATAATACCTAGAATTTCCATGCATAAGACTACCGAAGGGAAAGATTGAGACTGAAGGTTTCGACAAGCTGAAACCAAATTCAGACGTCTTTTGTCTGACAGAGACAGAGTCAAGGACACTGAATCTATCAGGAAACCTAAAAAGGTTACCCTTGTCTGAGGAATCAACAAACTTTTTGGTAAATTGATCCTCCAACCATGTTCTCGAAGAAACAACACTCATAAAAGACTGAAAAGGTTCTTTCTAGTAAAAATGAGCAAAGGGAATTGAATCCAATGCTATGGCCATAAGACCTAAAACTTCTATGCATATATAGCAACTGAAGGAAATAATAGAGACTAAAGGTACCGACAGACGGAACCCAAAAGAATTATCCCTTGTCTGATAGAGACAAAGACAGCGACACAAACTATCTGGAAACCTAAAAAAGGTGACCCTTGTGTGAGGAATCAAGAGCTTTTGAAAAAAAGATCCTCTAACTATGTCCTGAAGAGCAAGTGAATCACATTAGATTCCGCGTCCTCAGAAAATAATCTGAATGAAAACAGAAAAATGAAAATATGCATTTAATGTATCTAATGAAAACAAATAATGCTATCAATGACCATAAAAAGGCAAAATAGTTTGAATAAAAACTCCAAACCCGGTTCCTAAAAAAGGAACTGGAAGAAATACCCCAGAAAATTTCAGATCTGAGCAGCGCTTGAACCCCATGGGTGCCCAGCCATGCTTCAACAGTACCCAAAATATATAGGACAGAAACACACTTAAAGAAAGTGTTAGCCTTACTGGAATAAAATCAAAGAAATTTGGACAAAATAGAACCAAATAAATTTCAAAGAAATCTTAACCTGCCCCTTACCAGCCAAGCTGGAATACGGCACGTACATCGCAATATTAGGGAGCTGATTTCGAACCCCAATTATTAACATGTTACTTGGGAAAGAACTCAGGAATTCGTTCCTTAATAAGAACAACCAAACTAGTATAAGCTTAAAGTTTTAGTCTTAGAACTCAATCTTGAAGCCCAGAGTAACGGTTAAGAAATATGGATTTTTTTTTATTTATTTTTTTTATTTTTATTTTTAAAAACAAAACACAAAATTCTTCTAGCTAAAATAGCTAAAGACATAGAATAACCCTCATTTGTGAAAATATTCAATAAAATGAAGACACAAATGAAATTATTAGCATGATAGTCCAGTTTAAAGGACCAGTCAATACAGAGGACTTGCATAATCAATAAATGCAAAACAACAGACAAATGCAACAGCACCTAGTCTAGTAAATGTTGTCCCTTAACAATACTAGCAATATCCAAATAAATCACAGGACCAAGAAGTACCTGAAACTAATCAATTTTCCATAAATAAGATACAACTATCTAAAGGAAAATAAATACTATTTTGCTATAGAAATAATAGCATAATTAGTAGAAGTAGAGATAGCCCCAATAAATTGGAGAACCCTCCTTATTGAATTTAACTGCTGGCAAAGAATATAGTTTAAAACCTTTGAAGAAGGAATAAAAGAAAATTCTCAGCCTATTCCATTCCCTAGAATGGGGAAATGGAAAGAAAACCTCTGAAAACACAGAAGAAATAAATAGGCAGAAATAGTGTCATCTAGTCTTAAAGAACTAGTTACCTTAATATCCAAAATAATCAACACCTTTTCAACAAAGAACAAATGTACTTTAATAATAGAAAAATAATAAAAAAGTAGATTTATTAGTGTCAATATCTGATGAAGAAAATTTCTGAAAGAGAAAAAACATCATCAGAGAAGGATAAATCATTATGTTGTTGGTCATTTGAAACTTCAATAATTAAAAAAGAAGTGAAAAAGACCTAAAAATTTTATTAGAAGGCACGAAGTCAGACAAAGCCTTTAAAATAGAATCAGAAAAATGTTTCTTATAAATCTACTAAATATTTCTTGTACATAAGATGTAAAAATGGAAATATGGAAAGCATAAACACTAATGGATCCTGCATGTAAAAGTATATCATAATAACTTATTACAAACCATAGCTAAAGATAAACATTTATACATTTAAAATAAATGAACTTAGCTTTGGTAGAACTGAAACTCAGTTAAGCGTTTTTCCAGAAGTGGCTTCTGATTCAGGGTGAGACATCTTGCAATATGTAATAGAAAAAAACAACATATAAAGCAAAAAAGATCAAATTCCTTAAATGACAGTTTCAGGAATGGGAAAAAAATGCCAATGAACAAGCTTCTAGCAACCAGAAGCAATAAATAATGAGACTTAAATATTGTGGAGACAACAATGACGCTCGAATTTTTTAGCGCCAAAAAAGCCGCCCACATTATTTGGCGCCTAAATGCTTTTGGCGCCAAAAATGGCGCCACATCCGGAACGCCGACATTTTTTGTCACAAAAACGTCAAAAAAATGACGCAACTTCCGGCGACACGTATGACGCCGGAAATGACAAGAAATTTTTTGCGCCAAGAATGACGCAATAAAATGAAGCATTTTCAGCCCCCGCGAGCCTAACAGCCCACAGGAAAAAAAGTCAAATTTTAAGGTAAGAAAAAATTGATTTATTCATATACATTATCCCAAATATGAAACTGACTGTCTGAAAAAAGGAACGTTGAACATCCTGAATCAATGCAAATAAATGTTTAAACACATATATTTAGAACTTTATATAAAAGTGCCCAACCATAGCTTAGAGTGTCACAGAAAATAAGACTTACTTACCCCAGGACACTCATCTACATGTAGTAGAAAGCCAAACCAGTACTGAAACGAGAATCAGTAGAGGTAATGGTATATATAAGAGTATATCGTCGATCTGAGAAGGGAGGTAAGAGATGAATCTCTACGACCGATAACAGAGAACCTTTGAAATAGACCCCGTAGAAGGAGATCATTGAATTCAAATAGGCAATACTTTCTTCACATCCCTCTGACATTCACTGCACGCTGAGAGGAAAACCGGGCTCCAACCTATTGCAGAGCGCATATCAACGTAGAATCTAGCACAAACTTACTTCACCACCTCCACAGGAGGCAAAGTTTGTAAAACTGATTTGTGGGTGTGGTGAGGGGTGTATTTATAGGCATTTTGAGGTTTGGGAAACTTTGCCCCTCCTGGTAGGAATGTATATCCCATACGTCACTAGCTCATGGACTCTTGCTAATTACATGAAAGAAAAAAGACGAGTAGCTAACGCACCCCTTCGGCTGCAAAACTCTAAATCTAACCGTTTGTGTTTAATGCAACTTTTTTCTTCCACTCCCTTTACATGAGCTCTGAATTTGTGCTAATTCGACAAGTGTTTATCTGGATTGCGCTAGATCGAACACAGTTACTTTCAACTCGTACTATGTGCGATATTTCTGTTGCGCGCAAGAAGCCGAATAAACATGCTATCGCTTGCATGCAAAAGTTAACACGCCACTTGTAATTTAGCCCAAAGTTAGATGTTCATACTACTAGTAAAAAACATTTTTGTACAGCTAATTTTTTTATTTTTTTTTACACATGGGAGTTTTAAGTAAAAGTTGTTGCGTTTTCCTTGTTTTTTTCATGATCAAAGAACAACGTAACATATACCAGATCTGGCCACCAAGTCTGTCTTTAAGGCTGTTTTTTTTATGATGATTTGTAGATAACTGCCACTTCTACCAGGCCAGTGGTATCTTTGAGTATGAAAGACTGAGGTTTCAGGATACGCATTTGTGCCCAAGTATCATTTAAAATGCTACTTGCTCTTATGGGTTGTTACCTATTTTAAACCATCTACTATATCAATCACCCTGGGGGTTTTAACACACAAGTACCCTGACACCCTTGTTGAAAATCATTACTTCAATTTTCAAATTAAAATTACACACATCCATTTGTTCTTGACATGAAAAGGCCTCTCTGTACACAATACCTTCCAAAACTAGAGGTGTCTACTTCAGCTTTAAAAAAAGGCTCTGAACATTGTGCAAGATAAAGTCTATTAGGATCAAACACCAGTAGACAACAAATTATATAATGCTTTCATTCGCTATCCACCTATGCACAGCTTGGCTCATATGTGCAGCTTTTCAGGCAGCAGGGACCCCATTGTTTTGGAACATAAGGTAATAAGCAACTTTAATAAAAAAGCATAATTATTTTCTGATTCAGTCAGAAACCCCAAAGTTGTTTGTCCTTGATTTTTTGATTTATCTCCTGTTATTAATAGTAGTTTTTATTATTTATATAATACTCGACAATCCTATTTCCCTTGCGCAAATTATATAAAGACACTTTTTACCCCGAGAACAGGGTGTCTTGCTATGGGGTGTATACTTAATTTTTGTATGGGAAAGAGATGCATATATTACAAAAGGGCATAATTAAAATCATACAAAACAAATAATTTAGCCATTAACACAAAAATAAGTAGGAAAATTTGTATTGTTAAGGTGAAAATGTTTTTATTCCAGGTACTTTTGTTATTTCTAAGGGCCAAAAAAAAAAATCAGATATATGTAAAACATAGGCTTCTATGATTGGTTACACAGTTGTTTCTAATTGATAGATTTTGACATCTTGGTTGTGGGACACATGGTAACGAATGAGATTATCTGTTCTGATTTTAATGATGGTTGTTTAGGATCCATACCAAACTATACAACCAGTGATTTTTACAGCCACAATGCCATTGGTGGAAATCTTACGTATGCCTAGATTATGCAGTCCATGATGTCTCATTGCAAGAATGTTTTGGACACTGATCTTTCTTTTAAGTTATGGTTAGAGTTAGGGATTAAGGTTAAGGTTACAAGTGACTACAATTTGTTCTAGCCCTCTTATGCATATTAAGTACTTCTGTGCACAGGTAACATTCAGTATGGCCACAACAATACCACAGCTGTGATATTTTGGCAGCCTCCATGTTACCGTTGGGGTACAATTCCCAAGTGTTCAAAGAAATGTTTGAGGTCAGTCTTTAATAGCAGCAATCACATTTGTTTTCTTTTATCAGATGGCAGATGGGGAGAGTCCATGAGTGGGGTAAGATTTCCCTCCTGACCAGTAGGAGGAGGCAAAAGACACCCCAACACACCATAGATTAAAATCCCTCCCATCTACCATGATCCCTCAGTCATTTTCTTTCGAATCCTTGATGAGGAGTGAGGTGAAAGCAAGTTGTTGAGAGGGGTCCTCTAAACGATCTGAGGCACAGTTTATCCTCACAGTAACCTGTCATTCAGAGGTGTAGACAAGGAGTTATCAACCAGGCAATGAAAAGTCTTTTGTCAGTGGGAAAAGTCGCAGGCCAACCAGGTGAAATTTGGACTTGTCTACCAATCCCCCCTGGGTTTTAGATGCTGTTACTGATTTACATCCTTGGCATCATGCTTGCATTGCTTAGGTGGGGCTCATCTACTGGAAGCAAGTTGCTGCAGCTGAGGTAAGCACAGTGGATGAAGGTGCTGATAAGTAAGTATTTTGCACCTTCACAGCCCACCTGCTATCGTATGAACATGTACACATGCTTCAAATAGTCTGGGGACATACATTTGTACACCATACACATTATACTAGCAGTTTATAGCACTTTTGGGCACTTTTAAAAAACATTGTTTTTTTAAGGTTACCATAGCTTTAAAGGGACAGTAAATGCCTATTTTTTCAAAATGTCTCATGCAACTAGGAGAATCTAATAGCATTTCACAATTAAAAACTATTTCTAACATTCTTAAAACTTTCCGTGAACCTTACTTGCAGGGAGTTAAAGCCAGCCACCCAGTACTTTTTATAAGATTTTTTTCATATGCTTCATCTTCCTAACCAATCCCCTATATATCAATCGTGCAGCTCATTAAGTGTCAGGGGCGATTATGCTTTGATTAACAGGTATTGCTGGAGACATACTGGGCAAAGCATGCTCAGTTTGAGTAGCCGGCGAGAAGTGCTTGACAAAAAAAAAGATTTACTGACACTTTAAATTTAGCACGGTTGGCTTAGAATGTTCAGAAGTTAAAAGATGCTTATTTGCATATCTCTATTCACAGGGATCATGTCAAGTTCCTGAGCATTGCTTTTACAGACACGCATTATCAGTTTGTGGCCCTCCCTTTTGGTCTAAATACAGCTTCCAGAGTATTTACAAAAATAGTGCTGACTCTGTTGTCTGTAGTTTGAGCTCAGGGAATTTCTGTAGTTCCTTACTTGGATGAAATTCTTGTTAAGGCTCCCTCTTTTTCATCTGCTGTGTCTCAAACTTAGAGTATTTTCCAGTTACTTCAGATCCGCAGTTGGATACTACATCTTCCATAAAGCTCCTTAACTCCTCAGACCTGTGTGTCTTTTCTGGGGTTCATAATTTATTCATTGACTATGCATTTGTCTGATTCATTTAATCAGCCAGCGTAAGTAGTAATTACCTCAGCCTCTTTGGATAGGGTGTAGTTTGGGGGTTTCAGAGAGAGCAATGTTACCTCCTCACGAGGCAAGGTTACTAATAAATATTCTGGAACTCCGTACAATCTCCAGAGCTTTCTGAAACTCCCCCGACCTAAAACAGTAATCTTATTTTTTGTGATTCCAGTCAGACAGCGTCACAGCAGTGGCTTATGTCAGTCATCAGGGAGTCCCAGTTCCTTAGGGGTGAGCAATCAGCTGTGCAGAACGTCATCATTGCATGATTTCTGCCATCCACATTACATATGAGAAAACTAGGGAGGCAGACTTTCTCATTTTCCAGTCTTTTTTTACCCAGGGGAATGGTCTCTAAATCAGAAAGGTTTTGACCAAATTGTGAGGCTTTGGGGTCTACCATACATAGATCTCATGACCTCTCACTTGAATTACAAACTGTCTCAGTATTTTGACAGCTCTGCAGATTGATGGGTGAGTGTGATAGATGCCCTTTGGGTTCCCTGGTCATTCAACCTGATTTACATCTTTCCTTGGTTTGTGTTGCTTTCCAGAGTGCTAGCCAGAATCAAGCAGGAACACGCCTCAGCAATTCTGATTGCTCTGGCATGGCCTGGCAGGATTTGGTTTGTGGATCTGGTTCAGATGTCCCATTGCTCGTGACTTTTCAAACAAGGTTATTGATACCTTGATTCAGGCTTGACAACCTGTTGTCAGACATATGCTGGAAATCCCTTTTAGCTTTGTGCACTCGGAAAGGTTATCACTGGAATTCTTTTAGAATTCCTAGAGTTCTTGCAGAAGGGTCTGGACAAGGGTTTGTTAGCCAGATCAGATTTAATCTCTTTTCATTTTGTTTCATAAGAAAATTGCTAAAATTCCAGGTTTTCAGGCTCTGTTCAGTATTAACCCCTTAACCACCAAGGACATGCAGGGTACGTCCTACAAAAAACGGTCGTTAATGAACAAGGACGTACCCTGCGCGTCCTCTGTGTTTTCAAGCGCTGGAAGCGAATGTGATTGCTACCAGGCGCTTTCAAGGTATTGCAGTGATGCCTCGATATTGAGGCATCCTGCAATACCCTTTTTTTACCCACCGATGCAGAGAGAGACACTCTGTGGCCCTCTATGCATCGGTCAGCAATGGTGCAGATTGTTGGTGGGTGGGAGCTATAGCAAGGAGGCGGGTGAGTGGCCCATCGCTGGATCATTTCCTGCAAGGCAGTTTCCAGTTCTGGTAGAGCGAGCAATGCGGCGGGAGCTCGAGCGCGCACATGTGTGCTATTAAGTGCTGTGGGAGAGATAGAGGGAGAGGGAGGGGGGAATAAATGCTATAAGTGCTGGGAAAGGGATCTGTGAGGTTGAGGCGGGTAGGGTATTGAGGGGGGACAGCTACACTTCAGAAAATTGGGGGTTTTATAAAATAAGGCAAATTTTTTAGCAAACTGGATACTGGCAGAAAGCTGCCAGTACCAAAGAAGGCGGCAAATTGGTAGAGGGGGGAGGGTTAGAGAGCTTTTTGGGGGATCAGGGAGGTTGGGGGCTAAGGGGGGATCCAACACTGCAGAATTACATATATAAATATAAAGAAATATATATATATATATATATATATATATATATATATATATATATATAAAGAGCCTTTTATTTTAGTACTGGCAGACTTTCTGCCAGTACTTAAGATGGCAGTGACAATTGTGAGGTGGGGGAGGGAAGAGAGCTGTTTGAGAGGGGTCAGGGAGGGATCACGGGGTGGGATGTGTCAGGTGGGAGGCTGATCTCTACACTAAAGCTAAAATTAATCCTACAAGCTACCTAATTAACCCCTTCACTGCTGGGATAATACAAGTGTGCTGTGCAATTGCATTTAGCGGCCTTCTTATTACCAAAAAGTAATGCCAAAGCCATAAATGCCTGCTATTTCTGAACAAACCATTTGTGCCATAATTGCACAAGCTGTTTGTAAATCATTTCAGTGAGAAACCTAAAGTTTGTGAAAAAGTGAACAATTTTTTTATTTGATCGCATTTGGAGGTCAAAGGGTGGCATGAAATATACCAAAATGGGCCTATATCAATACTTTGGGTTGCCTACTATATATATATATATATATATATATATATGTGAAGGGTTATTCAGGGATTCCTGACAGATATCAGTGTTACAATATAACTATTGCTAATTTTGAAGAAAAAAAAATGGTTTGAAAATAGCAAAGTGCTACTTGTACTTATTGCCCTATAACTTGTAAAAAAAGCAAAGAACATGTAAACATTGAGTATTTCTAAACTCAGGACAAAATTTAGAAACTGTTTAGCATGGGTGTTTTTTGGTGGTTGAAGATGTGTAACAGATTTTGGGGGTCAAAGTTAGAAAACGTGGTTTTTTTTTTTTTTTTTTTTTCATCATATTTTATATATTTATATATATATTTTATAGTAAATGATATGATATGATGAAAAACATAATTTATGTAAGAACTTACCTGATAAATTAATTTCTTTCATATTGACAAGAGTCCATGAGCTAGTGACGTATGGGATATACAATCTTACCAGGAGGGGCAAAGTTTCCCAAACCTCAAAATGCCTATAAATATACACCCCTATATACCCCAAAGCCTCACAATTTGGTCAAAACGTTTCTGATTTAGAGACCATTCCCCTGGGTAAAAAAAGACTGGAAAATGAGAAAGTCTGCCTCCCTAGTTTTCTCATATGTAATGTGGATGGCAGAAATCATGCAATGATGACGTTCTGCACAGCTGATTGCTCACCCCTAGTTATATTTGACTAGAAGTTCAGGCTGTTTCACATGGAGGGTCCTGCTGCAGTTTGAGGGCCTATAAGAAGCTTTTTCCCCACAAATCTGGTTCCTAAGAGCAGGTAGGGCCACAGCAGAGCTGTGGCAAGGTGCTGAACGTTTTTTAACCGTTTTTTTGGCTTACTGTCGATCCGGTTTGGGCATTAAGGGGTTAATTGTTTTTATTGCTAGTGGTGCAATCTTACTAATGCTTTAGGTACATACTGTAAAAATTTCAAAAAGTTTGCTGCATTTTTTCACTGTTTTGCAAAATTGTGTGCCTTTTTTATCTCTTAAAGGCACAGTAACGTTTTTTTTTTCAAAGTGTGTTTTTACTTGATTAAAGTGATTTCCAAGCCTGCTTGTTTTACTACTAGTCTGTTAAACATGTCTGACACCAAGGAAAATCCTTGTTCAATGTGTTTAGAAGCCATGGTGGAACCCCCCCTCAGAATCTGTCCCACTTGTACTGATATGTCTATACACTTTAAAGAACATATTGTTACACTTAAAAATGTGGCCCAAGATGATTCTCAGACAGAAGGTAACGAGGTTAGCCCGTCAACCTCTCCCCAAGTGTCCTAACCAGTTACGCCCGCTCAAATGACGCCTAGCACCTCTAGTGCATCTAACTCTTTTACCTTGCAAGACTTGGTGGCAGTTATGAATAATACCCTCTCAGAGTTCTTATCTAAACTGCCCGTGTTACCTGCAAAGCGTGATAGCTCTGTTTTAAGAACAGATAATGAGCATTCTGACGCTTTAGTAGCCGTATCCGATATACCCTCACAACACTCTGAAGTTGGGGTGAGGGATGTGCTGTCTGAGGGAGAAATTTCCGATTCAGGAAAGGTTTCTCCTCAGACAGATTCAGATATATTGGCTTTTAAATTTAAACTAGAACACCTCCGCTTATTGCTCAGGGAGGTGTTAGTTACTCTGGATGACTGCGACCCTATGGTGGTTCCAGAGAAATTGTGTAAAATGGACAAGTACCTGGAAGTTCCTGTTTACACTGATGTGTTCCTGGTCCCTAAGAGGATTGCGGATATCGTTACTAGGGAGTGGGATAGACCAGGTATTCCCTTCGTTCCCCCTCCTGTTTTTAAGAAAATGTTCCCCATATCTGACCCCATGCGGGACTCGTGGCAGACGGTCCCTAAGGTGGAGGGGGCTATTTCTTCACTTGCTAAACGCACAACCATACCAATTGAAGACAGTTGTGCTTTCAAAGACCCTATGGATAAAAAATTAGAGGGTTTACTTAATAAAAATGTTGTTCAACAAGGTTTTCTTCTCCAACCTATTGCGTGCATTATTCCTGTAACTACTGCAGCTGCTTTCTGGTTTGAGGCGCTGGAAGATGCGCTCCAGACGGAGACCTCATATGAGGACATTATGGACAGAATTAAGGCTCTCAAGCTGGCTAATTCTTTTATCACAGATGCCGCTTTCCAACTAGCTAAGTTAGCAGCAAAGAACTCAGGTTTCGCCATTTTAGCGTGCAGGGCGCTATGGCTAAAGTCCTGGTCGGCCGATGTGTCGTCGAAATCCAAACTCTTGAACATCCCATTCAAAGGAAAGACCCTCTTCGGGCCTGAATTGAATGAGATTATTTCAGAAATCACTGGGGGAAAAGGCCATGCTCTCCCTCAGGACAAGTCCTTCAAGATAAAGAACAAACAAAATAATTTTCGTTCCTTTCGGAATTTCAGGAGCGGTCTCGCTTAATCCTCCCCTGCTGCAAAGCAAGAGGGTAACGCTTCCCAACCCAGGTCAGCCTGGAAACCTTACCAGGGCTGGAACAAGGGTAAACAGGCCAAGAAGCCTGCAGCTGCCTCCAAGACAGCATGAAGGGGTAGCCCCAGATCCGGGACCGGATCTAGTAGGGGCAGACTCTCTCTCTTCGCTCAGGCCTGGGCAAGAGATGTACTCGATCCCTGGGCCTTAGAGATTGTATCCCAGGGATATCTTCTAGAATTCAAGGACTCCCCTCCAAGGGGAAGGTTCCACATTTCTCGTCTGTCTACAGACCAGACAAAGAAAGAGGCGTTCTTACGCTGTGTATAATACCTAAATACAATGGGAGTGATCCACCCAGTTCCAATTGCGGAACAAGGGCTGGGTTTTTACTCAAACCTGTTTGTGGTTCCCAAGAAAGAAGAAACTTTCAGACCAATCCTGGATCTCAAAATTCTAAACAAATTCCTCAGAGTCCCATCATTCAAGATGGAGACCATTCGGACAATCTTACCAATGATCCAGGAGGGTCAATATATGACCACCGTGGATTTAAAGGATGCGTATCTGCACATTCCTATCCACAAAGATCATCACCAGTTTCTCAGGTTCGCCTTTCTGGACAAGCATTACCAGTTTGTGGCTCTTCCTTTCGGGTTGGCCACTGCTCCCAGAATTTTCACAAAGGTGCTAGGGTCCCTCCTGGCGGTTCTAAGACCGCGGGGCATAGCAGTGGCGCCTTATCTAGACATCTTAATTCAGGCGTCGACTTTCCAAAGAGCCAATTCTCACACGGAAATTGTATTGGCCTTTCTGAGGTCTCACGCGTGGAAGGTGAACATCAAAAAGAGTTATCTCTCCCCCCTCACAAGAGTTTCCTTCCTAGGAACTCTGATAGACTCGGTAGAAATGAAAATATTTCTGACGGAGGTCAGAAAGTTAAAACTCTTAACCACTTGCCGAGCCCTTCATTCCATTCCTCGGCCATCTGTAGCTCAGTGCATGGAGACAATCGGATTAATGGTAGCGGCAATGGACATAGTCCCTTTTGCACGGATACACCTCAGACCACTGCAACTATGCATGCTCAAACAGTGGAATGGGGATTATGCAGATTTGTCTCCTCAAATACAGCTGGACCAGGGCAGGCCTTATGGTCTCGGGAAGAAGCTCTTCTCCCGATAAACATTCTGGAACTGAGGGCGATATTCAACGCGCTTCAGGCATGGCCTCAGCTAGCCGTGGCCAAATTCATCAGATTTCAGTCGGACAACATCACGACTGTAGCTTACGTCAATCATCAAGGAGGAACAAGGAGTTCCCTAGCAATGACGGAAGTAACCAAAATAATCAGGTGGGCGGAGGATAACTCCTGCCATCTCTCAGCAATACACATCCCAGGAGTAGACAACTGGGAGGCGGATTTTCTAAGTCGTCAGACTTTTCACCCGGGGGAGTGGGAACTCCACCCGGAGGTATTTGCCCAGCTGACTCAGCTATGGGGCACTCCAGAATTGGATCTGATGGCGTCCCGTCAGAACACCAAACTTCCTCTTCACGGGTCCAGGTCCCGGGATCCCCAGGCGGTGCTGATATATGCTCTAGCAGCGCCTTGGTCCTTCAATCTGGCCTATGTTTTTCCACCGTTTCCTCTCCTCCCTCGTCTGGTTGCCAGAATCAAGCAGGAGAGGCCACGCAGGACCTGGTATGCAGACCTAGTGGACATGTCATCTGTCCCACCATGGACACTTCCAATGAGGCAGGACCTTCTAATACAAGATCCTTTCAAGCATCTGACTGCTTGGAGATTGAACGCCTAATTCTATCAAAGTGTGGTTTCTCTGAGTCGGTTATTGATACCCTGATTCAGGCTAGAAAGCCTGTCACCAGGAAAATCTACCATAAGATTTGGCGAAAATATATTTTTTGGTGTGAATCCAAGGGTTACTCATGGAGTAAGATTAGGATTCCCATGATATTGTCCTTTCTCCAAGAAGGATTGGAGTTAGGATTATCAGCTAGTTCCTTAAAAGGACAGGTATCTGCTTTGTCTATTCTTTTACACAAACGTCTGGCAGAGGTACCAGAAAGTTCAAGCGTTTAGTCAGGCTTTAGTCAGAATCAAGCCTGTTTATAGACCTGTGGCTCCGCCATGGAGTCTGAATTTAGTTCTTTCAGTTCCGCAAGGGGTTCCGTTTGAACCTTTACATTCAATAGATATTAAGCTTTTATCTTGGAAAGTTTTTTTTTTGGTAGCTATCTCTTCTGCTCGAAGAGTTTCAGAGTTATCTGCTTTACAGTGTGATTCACCTTACCTGGTTTTCCATGCAGATAAGGTAGTTTTGCGTACCAAACCCGGTTTCTTCCTAAGGTTGTTTCTAATAAGAATATTAACCAGGAAATTGTTGTTCCTTCTCTGTGTCCTAATCCTTCTTTGAAGAAGGAACGTCTGTTACACAATCTTGATGTGGTTCGTGCTTTAAAGTTCAGTTTACAAGCAACTAAGGATTTCAGACAAACACCTTCATTGTTTGTTATCTATTCTGGAAAGAGGAGAGGTCAGAAGGCGACTGCTACCTCTCTTTCCTTTTGGCTGAAAAGCATCATCCGTTTGGCCTATGAGACTGCTGGCCAGCAGCCTCCCGAAACAATTACTGCTCATTCTACCAGAGCAGTGGCTTCCACATGGGCTTTTAAAAATGAGGCTTCTGTTGAACAGATTTGTAAGGCAGCGACTTGGTCTTCGCTGCATACTTTTTCCAAATTTTACAAATTTGATACTTTTGCTTCTTCGGAGGCTATTTTTGGGAGAAAGGTTTTACAAGCAGTGGTGCCTTCCGTTTAAGGTACCTGTCTTGTTCCCTCCCTTCATCCGTGTCCTAAAGCTTTGGTATTGGTATCCCACAAGTAAAGTATGAATCCGTGGACTCGATACATCTTACAAGAGAAAACAGAATTTATGCTTACCTGATAAATTACTTTCTCTTGTGATGTATCGAGTCCACGGCCCGCCCTGGCTATTAAGTCAGGTAGCTTTTTTGTTTAAACTACAGTCACCACTGCACCCTATGGTTTCTCCTTTTTCTTCCTAACCTTCGGTCGAATGACTGGGTGGTGGAGCTGGAGGGGGAGCTATATGGACAGCTCTGCTGTGTGCTCTCTTTGCCACTTCCTGTTGGGAAGGAGAATATCCCACAAGTAAAGGATGAATCCGTGGACTTGATACATCACAAGAGAAAGTAATTTATCAGGTAAGCATAAATTCTGTTTTCCTTATATGGCAGTTTCAGGAATGGGAAAAAATGGAAACAGAATAACCCTCTGACATAGAAAAAAGCAAAAGGCAAAACGGAATGGGGTCTAAAATAATGAAAATATTTGGCGCCAAGTATGACGCACAACAAACAGAAAAATATTTTTTGCCACCAAAAATGCCCGGAAACGACACACTCGCGTCATAGATGACGCAACCTTATGAAAGGACCCGGCTTGCGAATTTGAAAAATGACAGTGTATTGAAAAAAGACTACACCCCAGATAAGAAATACATTTCTAAAAAATGCATTTTCCAGATATGAAACCGACAGTCTGCAAAAGGAAATATACTTAAATATACTGAAACCTGAATCATGGCAAATATAAGTACAATACATATATTTAGAACTTTATATAAATACATAAAGTGCCAAAACCATAGCTGAGAGTGTCTTAAGTAATGAAAACATACTTAGCTGACACCCATCCACATATAGCAGATAGCCAAACCAGTACTGAAACGGTTATCAGTAGAGGTAATGGAATATGAGAGTATATCGTCGATCTGAAAAGGGAGTTAGGAGATGAATCTCTACGACAGATAACAGAGAACCTATGAAATAGAACCCCGTGAGGAAAACCATTGCATTCAATAGGTGATACTCCCTTCACATCCCTCTGACATTCACTGTACTCTGAGAGGAAACGGACTTCAAAAATGCTGGAGAAGTGCATATCAACGTAGAAATCTTAGCACAAACTTACTTCACCACCTCCATAGGATGCAAAGTTTGTAAAACTGAATTGTGGGTGTGGTGATGGGTGTATTTATAGGCATTTTGAGGTTTGGGAAACTTTGCCCCTCCTGGTAGGATTGTATATCCCATACGTCACTAGCTCATGGACTCTTGCTAATTACATGAAAGAAAAAAGACGAGTAGCTAACGCACCCCTTCGGCTGCAAAACTCTAAATCTAACCGTTTGTGTTTAATGCAACTTTTTTCTTCCACTCCCTTTACATGAGCTCTGAATTTGTGCTAATTCGACAAGTGTTTATCTGGATTGCGCTAGATCGAACACAGTTACTTTCAACTCGTACTATGTGCGATATTTCTGTTGCGCGCAAGAAGCCGAATAAACATGCTATCGCTTGCATGCAAAAGTTAACACGCCACTTGTAATTTAGCCCAAAGTTAGATGTTCATACTACTAGTAAAAAACATTTTTGTACAGCTAATTTTTTTATTTTTTTTTTACACATGGGAGTTTTAAGTAAAAGTTATTGCGTTTTCCTTGTTTTTTTCATGATCAAAGAACAACGTAACATATACCAGATCTGGCCACCAAGTCTGTCTTTAAGGCTGTTTTTTTTTATGATGATTTGTAGATAACTGCCACTTCTACCAGGCCAGTGGTATCTTTGAGTATGAAAGACTGAGGTTTCAGGATACGCATTTGTGCCCAAGTATCATTTAAAATGCTACTTGCTCTTATGGGTTGTTACCTATTTTAAACACATTTGTGGGTGTGGTGAGGGGTGTATTTATAGGCATTTTGAGGTTTGGGAAACTTTGCCCCTCCTGGTAGGATTGTATATCCCATACGTCACTAGCTCATGGACTCTTGTCAATTACATGAAAGAAATAATGGTATCTTTAGAAAGTCCATTTAATAGCGAAAAAAATGGTATATGTTTTTTGTTGTTAATTTTTCTGTTCCTTGCTAAGGTCAGAAAGCTACGGCTGTGATTTTAGCAGCTTGGCTAAAAGCCTTAATTTTTAAAGCTTATTTGTCTGTGGAGAAAAAAAAATCACCCTAATCGAATTACTAATCATTCTTTCTACAAGCCACTTTTTGGGCCTTTTTTTAAATGATTCTTCTATGATCACATTTGTAAGGCAGCTATTTGGTCTTCTTTGATGTGTATGCTTCTTCTGAGGCTGCTTTCCATCTAAAGGGGAGGAGAGTCCACGGCTTCATTCATTACTCGTGGGAATTAAGAACCTGGCCACCAGGAGGAGGCAAAGACACCCCAGCCAAAGGCTTAAATACCTCCCCTAATTCCCTCATCCCCCAGTCATTCGTTGCCTTTCGTCACAGGAGGATGGCAGAGGAGTGTCTGAGTTTTGGAGTAGTCTCTTATGGAGGGTAGTACTCTTCGCAGTGGGACTGAAGTTTTAAGTAATCCTGTCAGCCTCTCAGTGAGAGCCTGGGCGAAAGTTAGAGTCCGGAGATGCAGGGAAAGTCTTTCTGCGAAACCATCCCGACTCATATTAACAGCTCCACAAGCAATCAGCATTGACGAGTTTTGCTGCCTGCTTTCTTCACTCAATTCCATGTCAGGAGCCAGACTACTAATCTGTCACACTTGAAGGGCCGTGTCCCTGTTCCATGGCGTAGATTCTGGTAACATTGTTTCATTTTTTATTAATAATGATAACATAGAATACAGGGTCACAGTGTGACGCCTTTTTATCTTTACAGAATCAAGGGTTACTATTCCTGGAAGGGGGATTATTGAACAGGGGGGGTTATACATGATATTGTTTATTGTGTCATTGCTGCGTTATCTGCGAGATGAGGCTCTGGCAATGTGTGGAACTTTCAGGTTACTTGCGAAAACTTTGCGCAGCCATTTTTTGGCATGTTTTTACCTAATGCAGGGGTGGTCCTGCCAGGCATTCCATGTGACTGGGTGTGGCTATCTATCCTTCCTATTGATCTGTGGCGCACGAGACGTAGAGGTTTCTGTAGTCCGGGTCCTAGGAGGTGGTGAGTGCCCCAGCCATTGGTGGTATAAAGGTGCCTTTTTAATAAATAAAGTTAGTCTAACCAAACGCGGAAGCGATGGAGGACTCTGACGTGTTGGAAGGCTCTCCTTCCTTAATAAAGTCTCATTCTTGTGTTTATTGTGAGGAGGTTCTGGTAGATCAGCCTGCTCAACTATGTTCCACATGCCTTGATAAAGTAACAACATCTAAATGTAAACAGATGTCTAGTACTACAGAGCTGTCCACCTCTGAGGGTTCTTCATCCCAGGAGGTGCGTTTCCTACATTCATCTCCGATTGCACATGCAGCGCCCGGGGTCCAACCATTAATCCTTCGGGAGAGATTTGTTGGCCGTCAGACTTTGCGGACCAACTGGAATCGGCGGTTTCAAAAGTGATCCATGCCTTACCACGTTCTGCTAAGCTCAAACGTAGGGTTTATCATAGCGGCCTGGCCCAGGGTTTGTCCTCGCCGATGGAAGATCCAGAGGCTCTATACGATGACGAGGACCACTCCGACTCTTCGGAGGAGTCCCCTTCTGGGTTGGAGTCCGTGTCATCTAAACCTCCGATGCTGGAGGAGCCTGGTTATAGGTTTAGGATGGAAAATTTGCGCTTTTTGCAAGGCAGGTGCTTGCTACTCTGGAGGTTCCAGAACTTAAGATACCGGAGGAAACTGCGATTCCTAAGCTTGACAAGGTATACGAGGACAGGGTAGTACCTCAGTCTGTCCTGGTTCCCGTTAAGATGGCTAATATTATTAAGAACGAATGGGAGCGATTAGGTTCTTCCTTTTCCCCTTCTTCTACCTTTAAAAAACTGTTCCCCGTTCTGGACTCAGCTTGAGTTGTGGGGGACCATCCCTAAGGTGGATGGGGCTATCTCTATGCTCGCGAAGCAGATGACTATTCCCCACGAGGATAGTTCGTCGTTTAAAGAGCCTATGGATAAAAAGCTGGAAAACATGTTGAGAAAGATGTTTCAGCACACGGGTTTGTTTTTCAGCCAGCAGCGGCGGTCGCTGGAGCTGCGACATATTGGTGTGAATCCCTGTGTGAAATGATCGAGGGGAGACATCCATCGACGAGATACAGGAAAAGATTAAGGCGCTGAACATCGCCAATTCTTTAATCTGTGATGCTAATTATTGGCCTGAATGCTTAGGTGTCAGGTTTTTCTGTTTTAGTGCGCAGGGCTCTGTGGCTAAAATCTTGATCTGCAGACATGACCTCTAAGGCGAGGCTGTTGTCCCTTCCTTTTCAAGGAAAGATCCTGCTTGGTCCAGAATTGGATTTGATTATATCCACGTTTACGGGAGGCAAGGGAGCTTTCCTACCGCAGGATAAGAAGGCTAAGCCTAAAGGATCTACTTTTCATCCCTTTCGTGCGGACAAGGCCCAGCGCCAGCAACCCGCCGCAAAAGCGGACCGATTCGATTATATCCACGTTTACGGGAGGCAAGGGAGCTTTCCTACCGCAGGATAAGAAGGCTAAGCCTAAAGGATCTACTTTTCGTCCCTTTCGTGCGGACAAGGCCCAGCGCCAGAAACCCGCCGCAAAAGCGGACCAGTCCAAGGGATCTTGGAACAAATCTAAGCAGAGCAAGAAGCCCGCAAGACGAAATCGGCATGAAGGGGCGGCCCCCTACTGGTCTCCGGATCACGTAGGGGGCAGATTATCTCTATTCTCAGACACATGGTTGCAGGACGTTTAGGACCCTTGGGCTCTAGAAGTGGTCTCCCAGGGTTACAGGGTAGGGTTCAGATCCCATCCGCCCGAGGGCAGATTCCTCCGGTCAATCCTGTCTTCAAGACCGGAGAAGAGAGAGGCCTTTCTAGAGTGTGTGAGAGATCTCGCCTCTCTCTGGGTTATCGTACCAGTACCCCTAGCAAAAAGGGGTCTAGGGTACTACAGTAAACTCTCAGTTAACCGGAACTCAAGCAACCAGAACTCTCAAGCAACCAGAAAAACAAATCAAACATACTGTACATTAACACTAACTTTGCTCTGCAGCTTCCTTTCTCTATAGTGGACTCTCAAAGGTGGAAGCAAGCCGTCTTCATGCAATCAGACCCTACATAACTGCTCTTGTAAGTTGTGAGCACAAGGCAGTCTGAGAATTAGACCTCACACTGCCTCTGGGTGCCGGGAGGTGGCATTAATATTAATTCATTATTTGCGTTCATTTACTGTCTTTAAATATTAATATCAAGTAAATACAGCATTTATAGTATGGGTTATAGAACTAGTTAGGCATAATTTTAATAGTAACTCTCAAGCAATCAGAAACTACACTTATCTGGAATCTACCAATCCCCATGGGTGCTGGTTAACTGAGAGTTTACTGTATTCCAATCTTTTTGTGGTCCCAAAGAAGGAGGGCACGTTCCGCTCGATTCTGGACCTAAAGTGTTTAAACAAGTTTCTGAGTGTTCCATCGTTCAAAATGGAATTTATCAGATCTATTCTGCCCCTAATTCAAGAGGGACAGTTCATGACAACTGTGGACTTGAAGGACGCTTACCTTCATGTGCCAATTCACAGGGACCACTTCAGGTTCCTAAGATTTGCGTTTCTGGGTGCTGCTTGCAGTGGCCAGATCCAGGGGCATTGCGGTGGCGCCTTACCTGGACGACATCCTGGTTCAGGCACCGTCGCTCGGCCTTGCAGAGGATCATTCGAGGACTCTTCTTCTTCTGCTCCAATCTCACGGGTGGAAGATCAACGCAGGAAATAGTTCCCTGGTTCCCAGCAACAGGCTGGAGTTCCTGGGTACGATAATAGACTCTATGTCCATGAAGATATTTCTCACAGATCAGCGGAGCAGGAAGCTTGCGTCCACCTGTCTTGCCCTTCAGTCCTCCACAAGCCCGTCAGTGGCTCAATGTATGGAGGTGATAGGTCTCATGGTGTCGAGCATAGATGTCATCCCATTTGCCAAGTTCCATCTCAGGCCTCTTCAATTGTGCATGTTGAGACAGTGGAACAGCGATCATTCAGATCTATCACAGCTGATATCCATGGATGCTCGGACTCGGAACTCCCTCTCTTGGTGGATTCGTCCGGAGCAACTGTCCATGGGGACATCCTTCTTGCGACCGTCCTGGGAGATTGTGACCACGGACGCCAGTCTGACAGGATGGGGAGCTGTTTGGGATGCCAGGGTGGCACAAGAGAAGTAGTCCAGGGAGGAGTCTCCCCTTCCAATCAACATCCTAGAACTGTGAGCAATTTTCAATGCTCTGAAGGCATGGCCTTTTTTGGAGTCGGTCAGTTCCATTAGATTCCAGACCGACAACATTACATGTTGGCTTACATCAACCATCAGGGGGGTACGAGGAGCTTCCTTGCGATGAGAGAGGTGTCTCTGATTCTGGAGTGGGCGGAGTCCTACGACTGCTCGCTCTCAGCGATTCACATTCCAGGTGTGGACAACTGGGAAGTGGACTTTCTTAGCAGACAATCCTTCCATCCGGGGGAATGGTCTCTTCACCCCGAGGTCTTTGCGGAGATTTGTCACAGATGGGGAGCGCCGGAGATGGATCTCATGGCATCCAGACTTGCAAGCTACCTCGATACGGGTCGAGGTCCAGGGATCCCCAGGCAGAGCTAATAGATGCCTTAGTGGTTCCTTGGGGATTCGGCCTAGCTTACATTTTTCCACCTTTACCTCGCGTAGTGGCACGCATCAAACAGGAGTGGGCCCCGGCCATTCTTATTGCTTCTTCATGGACGCGGAGGACGCGGTTTGCGGATCTGGTGGGGATGTCATCCTCTCTGCCGTGGAGGTTACCCTGTCGAAGGGATCTGCTGTCACAGGGCCCCTTTCAAGATCGAAATCTAGATTTTCTGAAGCTGACTGCGTGGAAATTGAATGCCTAGTTTTAGCCAAGAGAGGATTTTTAGAAAGTGTGATTGATACTCTAATTCAGGCAAGGAAGCCAGTCACTCGTCGCATCTACCATAAGGTGTGGAGGACTTACTTGTCCTGGTGTGAGAAGCATGGATAGCCTTGGCATAAGGTGAAGGGATCCAGGATTTTGTCTTTCTCCAAGAGGATTTGGAGAAGGGTCTTGCCGCTAGTTCCTTAAAGGGACAGATTTCAGCATTATCAGTTTTGTTGCATAGGAGACTCGCTGAGCTCCCTGACATTCAATCTTTTGTTCAGGCTCTGTCTAGAATCAGGCCTGTCTTTAGACAGTCGGTTCCGCCTTGGAGCTTAAACTTAGTCCTTTAGGTTTTGCAGAGGGTTCTGTTTAAACCTATGCATTCCATTGACATTAAGATTCTGTCCTGGAAGGTTCTCTTCCTGTTGGCTATTGCATCGGCACGCAGAGTATCTGAACTAGCTGCCTTGCAATGTGATCCTCTTTATCTGGTGTTTCATGCGGATAAGGCTGTACTTTGCACTGGGTTGGGGTTTCTACCCAAGGTGGTGTCTAACCGTAACATCAATCAGGAAATAGTTGTTCCTTATTTGTGTCCTAGCCCTTCTTCTTCAAAGGAGAGGTTACTTCATAACCTGGATGTGGTTTGTGCCTTGAAGTTCTATCTTCAGGCTACAAAGGATTTCAGACAGTCTACATCTCTTTTTGTGATGTACTCTGGGAAGCGCAGTGGGCAAAGTGCCTCTGCTACTTCCATGTCTTTTTGGTTGAGGAGCTTGATTTGCTTGGCTTATGAGACAGCGGGACATAAGCCTCCTCAGAGGATCACGGCTCATAGAGCTGTGGCTTCGTCTTGGGTCTTCAAGAATGAGGCCTCTATGGAGCAAATTTGTAAGGCGGCTACCTGGTCCTCCATTTAGATAAAGCAGATATTCTACATATATTCTGGAAATGTCCAAAAAATATCACAATTATGGTCAAAATTTAATTTTGGGTACAACAAACTTTTTTCAGATCATTTCAAGATTAATGGTAGATATAATTTTTTTTACGGATTCAGAAATTATTAGACCGAACTACTACCATACCTATTGTACAATGATAATGCGATACATGATATTGAAGAGGTGGAAGGATACTTCTCCACCTAGTTTTACCAGTATTATAAGTACCCTTCATTACATTTGAGATTCAGAATATTAATTTATTAAATGATAATAAGACTTGTGGTTTTCTCTTATTTTTCGGTGGTTTTGCAGGCTGTGGTGCCTTTTACCCTCCCGGTTTCTCCCCTTTAGATGGAAAACATAAATTATGCTTACCTGATAATTTCATTTCCATCGAGGAGAGGAGAGTCCACGGCTCCTTCCCATATCTCTGTGGGGCGGCCCTAAATTTATTCATCTTCTGGCACCTTTTTTACCCTGATATTTCTCCTACTGTTCCTGGTTTCCTCGGCAGAATGACTGGAGAATGAGGGAAGTTGGGGAGGTATTTAAGCCTTTGGCTGGGGTGTCTTTGCCTCCTCCTGGTGGCCAGGTTCTTAATTCCCACAAGTAATGAATGAAGCTGTGGACTCTCCTCCCCTCGATGGAAATGAAATTATCAGGTAAGCATAATTTATGTTTTTGGCAGGATAGTTCTGTGGGCTCTTGCTCCTGATCAGTAAGGTCCTGCATTTACTGTTTGTCCCCTCCCACCCTTTTTCATGGTGATCGTGGACTTCATTGCTCTAGGTGTAGATTCACACACATGATGACTCATGGACTCTCAACTTATGATGAAAGAAAACAAGATCTATGCTTAACTGATGATTTTTTTTATGGTGGTGAGAGTCTTAAAGCCCCATCCCTTATTTTTTTTAGGCGGCAGTAATGCGTCTTTTGTTCCGCTTTATGTTCCCTGGTTTTCCGTTTTCCTCATCTTGGCTATATGTGACTGAAGATCAGGGGAAGTGGGAGAGATTTTAAGCTCTGTTGTGTTGGGGTGTCTTTTGCCTTCTTAGAGTAGTCAGGAGGGGAATTCCCATATGTGATGATTTGTGAACTCTTACTATCTGATGAAAGAAATTAATTAATCAGGTAGGCATAAGTTTTGTTTTTCATTAATAACCATCCCATTTGTTAATTATAAATTACTACAGGTTCTGACAAATTCATTGGAAGACAAGACAGATTGCAGTCCTTCTTCCCTTGATGTACAGTCTTCTTTACTCACTAAGAGAAGTCCTGGTGATAGACTCAGCAGTTCTAGTTCAAGCCGAAACAGCAAAAGTGTAACACAAGGTAAATCTTTATTGGGCACTATGCAATGTACAATTGTGCTGAATCCAAAAGTGCTAAATTCTTGCCACTGCATATAAGACAAAAATATTTTAATTGAAAGCACAGGAAAGTCAAAATAACATTTTCATGATTCATAAATAAATAAAAAATATATATTTCTCTTATTAAATGTCATTCTTGAGCAGTGTATGGATACCCAAAGAAAGTAGAAAATTTAAGATAATTTAAGATAAGCTTGACCATTCCTATTGCTCCATCCCTGAACATGACCAAACAATACAATAAAATATAAAATGTATGTCATTTCAAACATATGTTCAATATACTGTGTATACACAAATGAGACCTAAAAAAATTGTGTAGATATTATACTGAAAGCTAGTTACCAATTTTATTTTGACAGAATAAAATTCTTCTTTACACGTTGAATGTGAAACAAATTGAAAGGCTGTTTTTCAAAAGCTTTCAAATGACAACAATATTAATCACCACATGATATATTTTAATTATGTCAAGTTTGTGACTAGACTAAGCAATTATGCTAGTTATATCAGCCAAGAATCCATTTTAATAATCAAAGTTTAGTCTCTGATAATGATTGGGTGATATAAACTTGCTGGGGTATCTTTCTCAGTAGCCATCTCATCAAAATCTAAAGAGCAAGCAATTAGGATGAAAAACTCTTTATATGATTAAGCTAGATACATTGATTTAGGTCTTTTGAGTATGTGCTTGTTTTATTCACAGTGGAGAAAGCAACTTTGATTCCCGGCTAATTAAGTTTGCTGGGTTTTTGTAGATGTCATGCTATGTAGAGAGACACTGTTGGTATTTATAAACTAACGCTTTTTTATATATTTCATCTAGTTAGAGCATAAATAATTTAAAAAGCTTGGTTGTCTCAATCTTTTTTGTGGCATCTGAAACAGGCCTAGAAGAAACATATTTGATAAAAAGTTCACAGTAGGGTTCTTTTGAGAACCATAAAGTAGACGGCTAGATCAATAAACTTGAGAAAACAACAGTGTATGAAAAAAAATATTCAAAGCTTGGGGCTTAACTGGAACTAAGCCAGCTTGGTCATCATGACTTTGAAATGTTTCATTATTTTGTGTTTCAACATACAGATGTCACAAACTCATGTGAAGATGACAAACAAGAAAAGGACTTCATAGGAAAAAACTATGTTCCAGGTAAAAGTAATTGGTAGATTAAAGTGCTATATACAACACTAACATTTTACAAATACTAATAATAAAGAACATACTGTATGTGCCATTATTTACAAAATTCAATTACTGTGTAGTAAGCCATGGTCTTTAACCATGCATAGTTATATTTTAGTAAATATTCTTTCTTGGATATTTAACAATTCTTACTTTGTATACGTTTTTATATTATTCATTGTCGTAAAGAGTGTTTTCCTTAGAAATATTGGCCTGGATTACAAGTCTAGTGCAAAAATGTAAGATGTAACATATGTTAACATCACTAGAGTGCAATCCTTACTGCTTCCATTTTTTATTGACTCTCCAGGTTTATTTTCTTTATCTCTCAAGCAATAGTCTAGTGTGCTAATATCTTCATATAACATAACGCGGGATCATTAATTCCCTCACATAATAGATTTACAAAATTCATGACAAACAATACTTAAGCACTAAGCAGATGCAGTGCAAAAACTTCACTCAAATTCTTAATTTAGTATTTGAATGAAACTTAAGCATAAAACACTTAAGACATACATACATACATAAACACATACATACATATATACATACATATACATGCATGCATACATAAATACACACACACATACATACATAAATACAAACATACACATACACCCACATACATATATACATACAAATATACATACATACACACACATACATACAAATATACATACACACACATACATACATATATACATACATACACATACAACTTTGACTACTTTCAGTCCTGTCCCTTGTTTTATTAAACCAGTTCACAAGACATAAGAGAGAAAATTACATACATTTCATGTCCATAAAACAGATGACAAATTATAATATGTTAATAGAGAAACAATAAGTAAATACATAAACCACCGAAAAATAAGAGAAAACCACAAGTCTTATTATCATTTAATAAATTAATATTCTGAATCTCAAATGTAATGAAGGGTACTTATAAAACTGGTAAAACTAGGTGAAGAAGTATCCTTCCACCTCTTCAATATCATGTATCGCATTATCATTGTACAATAGGTATGATAGTAGTTCGGTCTAATAATTTCTGAATCCGTAAAAAAAATTATATCTACCATTAATCTTGAAATGATCTGAAAAAAGTTTGTTGTACCCAAAATTAAATTTTGACCATAATTGTGATATTTTTGGACATTTCCAGAATATATGTAGAATATCTGCTTTATCTAAATGGCATTTAGAACAGTAAAAATCATTATTTGGAAAGAATTTTGCCAATTTAGAGGGAGAGAAATAGACATTGTGATTCAGTTTGACATGTGATTCTTTCCAACCAATGGGAATTGTAAGTTTTTGCATTAACATAAAACTGTGTCTAATATTAATAGAGTCTACTGCTGGAAAATGCAATTCCCAGAAAGCTTGATTTTTAAAAAAATATATAACTGACCCTGTTTAGAAAGCAAAATATCATACAATAATGATATAGAACATTTGCCTACAGAACATTTCCTAATGTATAGATTGATCTCGGACCATCGACACAGTAGCTAAATTTTTCAACTTTTAGAATTAATAAAATGTCATCTCCTAGATATTTGGAACCTGCGAATAAGGTTATTAAAGGATAGTAAATGTCCGGTAGAAGAGAACAATTGATGCAGGTATATCAACCCCTTTTGGGACCATGATTTAAAAACTGTTTGTTGGATTCCTGGTATAAATTCTGGATTCCCACATATTGGAAGAAGGGAAGAGCATTTAAAATCTATTCCCAGATTGAAGCAAATCGTCTGCCATGCAATGATAACATTCTCAAACGTTATTAAATTTGTTAGAATACTAGAGAGATTCCCTATTGAACAATGCAAAATCGCCTTGAGAGAAAATGGTAAGATTATTTCTGTTTCAAGTTCATTAGAGGTGAATGTATTAAGATTTGTTAGCCAGTCCATGGCAGTCCTGGCTAACGTTATAAAATTCTACAGTTTAATAGCTGGAAACGCCAGCCCAGCATTCTCTTTTTTTTTTTTTTAGTAAGTTTTGCTATTGATATGCAGGCTTTTTGCTTTTTCCATAAAAGTTGTGAACAAATTGAGTAGAATTTATTTATCTGCTGTTTAAAAACAAAAAGTGGCAAATTCTGTAACAAATACAGAATTTGTGGAAATATAATTGTTTTAATCAAGGTGATTCTGGCTGACAAAGAAATGGGAAGATCCATCCAGTTTTTAAGATCTGAGCTGAATTTTAAGCAGGTTTTTAGTAAATCTAACTCATACCAAAATTTCAGATTCTTATGAAGCTGAAGATAAGTGAGCATGTCTAATAATAAAGGTATAAATTTTTTGGAATTTTCCAAGAAAACCAGTAAATCGTCAGCATACAATAATATTTTAATCTCAGTACCAAATGTCAGCCCTATCAATTCAGACCGAAGCCATATAGCGAGGGATTCTATAGATTTATTGAACAATAACGGGGAAAGGGGACATCCTTGACGAGTCCCACAACCTAATACAATTCTAGCTGAGGGGTTACCATTAATCAATAGATAGGAATAAGGATTTATATATAGTTTCTGAATAAAACCTACAAAATTACCAATGAATCCAAACTGGGATAAAGAATCTAGCAGGTGAATCCAAGAAATGGAGTCAAAAGCTTTTTCTGCGTCTAATGACAGCAAAGCCAGATCTGTGTCAAACATCTTCTTTTTATCAGATTTTTAGGTAATTGTTGAGGGATTGTATTCCAAAAATAATCCAAAAGGACTTCCACTTTACGCAAGTTTAAAGACATATTCCTTCCCTGTATGAAACCCGTTTGATCAGGATGTATTATTTTATACAGAAATTTGTTTAACCTGTTCGCTAAGATAGCCATGAGGATTTAATAATCAGCGTTTAAAACAGAAATCGGCCTATAGGAAGCTGGCTCTTTGGCATCCTTGCCTTTTTTATGAATAAGAGTAATATTAGCTGCGGAAAAGTAGCTTGATATTGGCATATTAGTAATATAATACAAATTAAAAAGTTTAGTAAGTGTATACTTAATATCTTCCACTAAAATTTTCTAAATCTCTGCCAGGAGCCAATCTGGGCCCGCCGCCTTATTCAGTTTAGATTCAATAGCTTCACATATCTCATCTACTGAGAATGGTTTATTGATCAATTCAAGATCATTTTCTGAAACCTTGGGAGGTGAAATTTTGGACCAGAAGTTTGTTCTATTAGATAGATCTTCATCAACTTTTTTTATATAAATTTTGATAAAAGTCCTGCCCCTTGTCATGTACTTACCATATCCCTTTAATTCTGCCACAAAAGTTTATTTTCATTTTAAACCTTTGTTTCCTAAAGACTAAGTTTTAACCCCTTAAGGATGGGGCATTTCAGGCTAAAACTTCCCCCGAAAGACCAGAGCATTTTTAGCATTTTTGCCATCACTCCATCAACCCAAATTATTGATCTAGGCCCATTTTGGTATAGTTAATGCCACCATTTCACCGCCAAATGCGATCAAATAAAAATCGTTAACTTTTTCACAAACTTTAGGTTTCTCACTGAAATTATTTACAAAGAGCTTGTGCAATCATGGCACAAATGGTTGTAAAAGCTTCTATTGGATCCCTTTGTTCAGAATTAGCAGACATATATGGCTTTGCCATTGCTTTTTGGTAATTAGAAGGCCGCTAATTGCAACTGTGGACCACACTTTTATTATTCCCAGCAGTAAAGGGGTTAATTAGGTAGCTTGTAAGGTTAATTTTGGCTTTAGTGTAGAGATCAGCCTCCCATCTAACACTTTACACCCCCTGATTCCTCTCAAACAGCTCTTTTCCCTCCCTCACCCCCCAATGGGTGTAGGATTACCCCCTTACCTCTCTGATACCACCCACAATGCTTTCTAACCCCCCCCCCCCTAATAAATTACCACCATCTTAGGTACTGGCAGCTGTTTGCCAGTACCCAGTTTTGCAAAATTTGGCAAAACGTTTTTTAAGTAGTGTAGCTGCCCCCACCTCATTTACCCCCCTCCCAGATCTATTTCCCAGTCTCTAATCCCACCTGCACAGTATGATAGACGATACCCCCTCTCCCTCCTTCCTTCCCACTTCCCTGCTGCTCTGATAGTTTTTTTTTTCTGTAGTGTATCGGTCCCGCCCACCTCCCGCCCCCCTTCAGCGATGGGCTGCCCACCCGCCTCCCTCCTTACCCTCCCACGCCACCAACGCTCTGCACCACCGCTGCCTGATGCAGAGAGGGCCACAGAGTGGCCCTTTCTGCATCAGTAACTCTGCAACT